>NC_068991.1:50090682-50111851 GCF_001194135.2 Octopus bimaculoides
AACAATCCTTCAAATCAGCAATAATAGGCCTTGAAACGTACCTTAATACAAGTGATGTGCTCTTACGAACTGCACTGAAGCATGAAGATTACAAGGAAGCTTCAGTCAGAAATTTAAAAAGTCTCTTCGCCTACAAGTTAACAATAAGAGTGACCAAAGACACTCAAATATTGACGGATCTACCATTACTTTCCTGATTTAGAAATTAACAATCAGAAAGACCAAAGAGATCCAAATAGTAACATCATTGATGCAAAATCATCAAACAAAAAGCCAAGAAGGCTTGCATGAATAATATCGAAGACAACTGGAAAGGTAAACCCATGCATGGAAAATACTCTAACAGCCTGTCCAAGCCCGATATTGATCAATATCTAACACACCAATGGCTACAAGGAACAGGTATGAAAGGGGAAACAAAAGGTTTTGTTATTGCAACGCAAGATCAGAGCTTATCTACCAGAAACTACCATGCAAACGTCCTTAAAGATGGATTTGACCCCTCTTGCAGAATTTGCGGAAAATTCATTGGGACAATTGACCATGTTGTTTCTGGCTGCCCAGTCCTCGCTAAAAAGGAGTATCTCATAAGTCATGACAGACTAGGGCAGTACATCCACTGGAATGTTTGTAAATACTACACAATTAAATCGCCGCTTTAATAACAACAACAACAATTTATTCTTTACTATGAGTTCACAAAAATTCAAAGACAGTACAGGACGACATAATATGGGGTTACATAAAAGTATGCAAACAGTAAAATAACAGTGACAAAGAAATACTTCGGAACAGAAGTTTGTTCCCCGAAAGGGCAGGGAACTCCAAGGGCTATTCGTAGAAACTTCTCAAAAGCACAACCACCCCACCTATAACTTTAGTGCTCTCTCTCAATCTTCCTCTTGCAATCTACAGACCTATACTCAGAGCAAAACTGTTCACTCAGATCAAAGCCGTTCACTCAGACCATCCTTGTTACTCTCATCTACCTTTCAACAAATCTGCTATGAAGCAACACTTCCTCTTCTACCCACACTTCATTTTCAAGTGAAGCTTTAAAAATTTGATGAGGACTTGACGAAAGAGGAAGGTGTCCCTTTCCAGCCTTTTTAATGCTGTCTACCACAACTTCTTTCGTCAAAGTCAACAGACAGATGAAAACTGCCTGTCCTTCCCAGCCGAAGGAAGACGGTGGAACGATCTTCAGAATGGATTAAGCTGATAGACGGATCCATCCCACATATAACAGCGGGTGTTCGATATGATTCCACAAGTTAGACCTGTTTATAATGGTCAGGCAATATGCCACTTGGTGGCACTTCTCGACCTGGAATTTCTGGAAATTATCCGGGAGCTCTCGATTCAAAAGTCCTCCGGAACAAACTACTCAGTTGATTTTTGTCGATGCCCAAGCTTTCCCCAAGAGCGTCACTAACCCTCTATAGAAAGCTTGAATGGACCTTCCATCAACTGCATTGTTTGACCGGCAGAGGGCTGCAAGCGCCAGACAACCCTAGGCACCAGGCATTCTACTTTGGTCTACATTTGATCCAGGAATGAAGCTTAGTCAAAGAGGTGAGCTATGTAAAAGCGACTGTGACAAACAGCAGCCACACATGTTTACCGCCAAGGAAATACTGGTAATACCTGCGTATCATCAGCTGCGGCACGTCCTGTCCTTCATGAATGCTTGTCGATCAGAAACTCTAGTCTCGCCGATGACTACTGCACCTATATCTAGTCTCCTGAGGTCGTTGAGAAGGTAGCCCTGCTTCAGCGGTGGGTCCAGATTACATGCGTTCACACTCCTTATTCTGAGTGCGGCCATGTTTGATAAGAGAGAAGAAAGAAGTGGAAAGACACACCTTATTTTTATGGAAGGACAGCTGTTCCATCTTTTCAGCTGTTTTGGATGTTTCTATGAGTATTTCTTTATAGAATCTTTTATTCATAGTATCCCTCTGAAGTCTCTTACACCTTTGGGGTATGGGGTATTCCCTTTTATAATGGCTTATGTGTGTTGTAATATTTGAATGATTTTTATGTGTAGCGGAATGCTATTCCTTAATATAATGTAGTTATCGTGTGTTGCTTGTATTTTGGTGTATTTGGTTCAATAGCTTTTTATCCTTTGTGTTTATGTGATTTTACCCTTTGTGTTTATGTAGTTAATGATTTCTTTTTACTTTTGGTAATCTGTTCCAATTGTTGTGCGTGTGACGTTAGTTGTGCTTATGATGATGGCATCTGTGATAGCGGTGGTAATGGGGTGATAGTATTGATAATACTGATGTAAGAGCTGTAGAAAGTGGTGTTAAAGAACATCGTTGCTTAAAGGATCCACCGCCATTCTTTTGTATCTCCCGTTTTTTATTGGTTGGCATATTTTTGTTCTTTTTTCTTTTTTTCCCATTCTTTACTGTTTGTGACTTAGTCTCTTCCAGTCACTTTTACCACACGATATGTCTATGTAATGTGAGCCACAGAGGAGTATGCCTTGGGGAGGTTTGTGTTATTGTTTTATTGTTGATATAGTTGTTGTTTGGGACTTTTTGTTGCTGTTGTTGATGCTGCTGTGATGTTGTGGTCCGATAGTGCTATTTTTGGCTTGTTTTTGTCGGTGTCTCTCCCTCTGTTGTTGGTTTTGTCGTTGCTGTTGTTGCTACAGTACTGCAGTCTCTGTTGCCACTGTTGTTGCTGCTATTGTAGCTGCTGCTGTCACTCCTGCTTTTGCAATAGCTGGTTTTACACTTGCGGTCATTACTGCTGTTGTTACTGTTGTAGCCGCAACTGCTTTTGCTATTCTTGTTGCTGCTGCTGTCGTAGTGATGATAACGATAGACGTGATGATCTTCTGTCTCTCCCTTTTTGCTGTGGTTTGTGTTACCATACAAATGGCACCTCACTTGTCTGCTCTCAACGTCCACGTATAGTTTTGTGCCATCTGGCAGAGTGATCAGATCTGAAATGGACTCTGTGCTTTGGTGATCTGTTCGTATCAACGACTGAATTCCTTAGGCCGACCAACTTTGTTCCTGCAGCTTCAGGGCTTGCAGAATATTTGCGGTGCCGTCTATATCGAAAAGGACAGGCGCTACCAACCAGAAGATGCTTATTTCTGGTAGTCTGTCGACTAGCTTTATTTTAACTGCTCTGCACCCAACGTTGCAATGATGCTCCAGATTGGTCTGATGTACATTTAAATCTGTTGCGAAGGTTTTGTATATCACACTTCTGAAGTTGGTTTGTTGTCTGATAGATTTTCTCCAGACACCGTGAGAATGTTTTGTTGCATTTTTAAAAATTTCTACCAGCGATAAAATAATTTCTTCTCTTTGGCTAGCCACATCGACAAATCCCACCAACATTAAATTTGCAAGTTGTCGTGTTTTCATTTTTGTGTTGGTATTTATGGTATTGGTGGCAACAGCGGAGGTGGAATGTGCAGGCATATTAAAGGACAATTTGATATTTTGTTTTCTGTTTTACGTTCTGTTTCGTTGCTAATGTTTTCCTTGTTTTCATTTGCTTTGTTGTCGTTAGTGTTGTTGTTGTTTCGGTCGGCAAAAGCTGTAGCAGTGGTGGTTGCCGCAGTGTTGAGGAGACGGCGTCAAAATAGCTCTTCTAATTCCTGTTCTCCCTTCCCCTGACTATTTGTCGTAAAATCTGACGCCATATTATTTTGCTATTTTTAAAAAATGGATAAATTTTACAAAATGAAATACAATTTCCACCCCGAAGGAGCGAAAATTTAACAAAGCCAGCAGCCTTCAGAGGACGCTGCTTGACTTTTTAATAAGCTGGTACAATAAATAAATAAATGAATTAAAATGAAGAAAACAAATACAGCTCTAGAAAATAACAAAATTCAACAATAATTCACAAGCTCCGAAAAGACCTCCTACACAACAGCAACAACAACAACAACAATAACAACTGCAGCAGCAGCAACAAGAACAACAACTATAATAATAATAATAATAATAATAATAATAATAATAATAATAATAATAATAATAATAATAATAATAATAATGATAATAATAATAATAATAATAATGATAAAAAAGATATATAAAAGGAAATACATATAAAAAAATGACATGGCCGATTTGACGGTTTCATATTCTGAAAATTAAGCCAGCAGTTTGGAAGTTGTAGAAAAAAATGTCGTCCATACACACAGTATAACAGATCTGAGGGAATAAGAAAGTGACAATATTCTAAGAAATGCCAGCAGTTCATCGAGGCACGGAGAGTAAAGCAATTCGTCGAGATATTCTTGCAAAATCTCTTGTAATCGAAGTATCGATTCCAACGATCAACAATCTACCGCTCTAGGATATTGAAAAACTATCCAAATATATAGAGACCTGGAAATAGAGATAGTATAATAATAACAATAACAATAATAATAATAATAATAATAATGATGATGATGATGATGATGATGATGATGATGATGATGATGATGATGTCATTTATTTGCCACCAGGGCAAAGGACGAAGAGGACAATACAAAGACAGACGCAGTGTTGGGGTTTACATATAATGAAATGATAAAATAAATAAATAAATAACAAAAAAGAGTAAGTATATACGGTATACAATGAAAAAGAAGGGAAATATACACAGTATGAGAAGAAGAAGAAGAAGAAGAAGAAGAAGAAGAAGAAGAAGAAGAAGAAGAAGAAGAAGAAGAAGAAGACTATAAAGCAACTAAAATCTAAGGTAAAACTGGAAACTATAAAATACCACGATAAAATGATGACAAGAAAAGCCATTAAATAGCAAATATTGAGATAAGCTAAACAGAAAAAAAAAATGAAAATAGACATGGTAAAATTCCAATACTGGTTGAAAAATTCGGATCTCAAAGCAGAGGCAGAAGTGATTTTAATTGTGGCACAAAATCAAAACCTCTACATCAGAAACCACGAAAAACACATAATAAAGAAAAATACAAAACATAAGTGCAGAATACGCGGTGATGGAGAAGAAACAATAAATCATATTGACTCTGGTTGCCCAGTTCTGGCCAAGAAGCAATGCACCCAGACAGGAAAGAGTTGGGATTTTTATACACAGAAAGCTTACGAAATGACTAGAGGAAAAAGATGGAATAGGTATCCCCTTGCCTAAAGTCTCAGAAAAGGATAAAGCAACCATACCCTAGGATGTGTCAATACACACAGACAGAGAGATCAAGATTAATACGTCAGATATTGTTGACAGGGACAACCAAGAAAAAAATATGCATTCTAATTAACACATCAATCTCAACAGATAGCAATACGCCAGTAAAAGAAACGGGAAAACTCTCAAAATACAAAGATCTGGAAATAGAGGTAACCCAAATGTAGGGCCTGAAGATAGAAATAATCCTTATAATAGTAGGTGCAGTAGGTATGGCTAAAAAAGCATACCGAAAAATACATAACCAAAACACCAAGGCTTCTGAATATCCATAACACAGAATACAGCATTGTTAGGCGCCGCACATAACCTACGGGAACCACTTTAAATACTGTAAAAGTAACAACGCAAAAACAAGCCCCAACACATATCCAAGGCATAAAGAGCTGTGCTCGTCGGTGCAGTGAAAGAACGTAATAAAAATAAAACTATTGAATAATAATAATAATAATAATAATAGCATGCACTGCTCTCTCACTCAATAATAATAATAATAATAATAATAGCATGCACTGCTCTCTCACTCAATAATAATAATAATAATAATAATAATAATAATAATAATAATAATAATAATAATAATAACGAGTTCTTTATTAACCTCAAGGGTTTGCATTAAGAAAACCATTATGGACAGCACAGGACAAAAAAAAGAATGTGTTTGTGTGTGTGTGTCTGTGTGTGAATGTGTATTGTCGTGAGCGTTTTGCGTGTAAGCAAAACTAACGAAATTTTACAAAAAGAAAAAAAAAGAGATAAAAAGAAATCAACAATATGTAATCCTCAAACAAATATATAATAATCACACTACCATTATTTAAACATATTAACATCACCCAGAAAATTGCTCTCCTCGGTTCTACGCTTGTATGAATTTGAGTACTGTCAATATAACGTCAAACCGGCAGAGCAAAATATTTCACGTTCTCAAACTACTCAGAGCTGTGTACATCTGCACAGTGAAATCACTCCTTAAAAGTTATTTTAATGAAATAAAGTTACTGAAATAATAAAAGACATTGCTCTTTCTAGAAGGAAATTTAAACCGGAATTTGGTTTATACTGTAATTCACTACCAAGAAAGGAATCAGCTCCCTTGTATTAAACTACACAAAACTTCTTCCCCTGAATCTGGGTTCGTAATGAACCATACACTCAGAGCTGAATTCTTAAATGAATTAACCAGCCTCCAGTGAAATCTTTCTATTCTTGTCTTCTGGTGTTCGGATCTGTTATCAAGCGTCTCTTCAAGGAAGAAAGTGATATCAATCTAATATGCTCGACAAGATGTACAAAGAATGTATTAGAATTTCTGCATATATGTATGTATGTATGTATGTATGTATGTATGTATGTATGTATGTATGTACGTACGTATGTATGTATGTATGTATGTATGTATGTATGTATGTACGTATGTATGTATTATGCATGTATGTGTGCGTGTGTGTGTGCACGCGCGCGTGTGTATAAGGTTATATTTCAGCGGGTTTCAATGTTTAGAAAAGACACAAACTACGAAAAGTACGCACTTCTTTCCTTTTGTATCAAAATGAGAATTGCTCGAAAAATAAAAGAAGAAACTGCGATGATTTGAACAAAAATACTCTGAAGTACATAACGACGAAAGGTCATTTATTGGAACCACATGAGACTCTTAAAGTGATTTTTGCTTTCTTTTTCTTGAGATCAGTAATGTCATGCATAACGCTTTACGAATTGTCTGATAAATTAAACGTTTCCGAAGAGACACACACAAATGAAACATCGAATGTTCAGAAGATAAACAGTGTCCAACCGTCGTATAACACGTACAGCGTTGTAAGGTTTGGGAAAATAAAAATAAAAGAAATTCGGGTAATATAATCCATCAGTAATATCAAAAAGTAGTGATATGGGAACGACGGTGGCGGAGGTAGGAGCAGTAGTAGTAGTAGTAGTAGTAGTAGTAGTAGTAGTAGTAGTAGTAGTAGTAGTAATAGTAGTAACGGCAGCAGCAGCACATTGAAGAGATGATGATGTTAGTGTTGTGGAACATTGAACATTTCGATAATCTTGCTAAGTCGTTGTTGAAAAGTTCAGTCGGACAAATTCCCCAGACTAACGTACTGGTGGACTGTTTTATTGGTACTGAAAAGGTCAGTAAGATCCAATCCTGCTAAGATATATCTCATGTGTGCTACCATGTAAAATATCGTTCAGACTTGCAAACGAAAACGTTTTATCTGGTACCTTTCTATTACTCGTGTTTGTATAAATGTGCTAATATAAATTAGTATTGCCACACATGGAAATAAACTACTTCATTAAATTCATGAATAACTTATGAAACAGTGTTTGGTCTAAAAAAGACTGTCCACATCTATAATCGTATAATAACATCACTTCAGTTGAAATTTCCAAGGGCATCTTATTTAGTAAGACTTTAAGTTTTGATAATGTAGGATTACAATATTATGTTAGTTTATCGTTTTAATTTGAAGAACATTGTTTGAATATGAAGAAGAAAATATCAAAGAACAAGCAGTTGAATTCTTACGAAATGAGCATATGATTTATTTCAGTGTTTCCCGAACTTTATCAAGCTGTCGCCCCCTTGACACCAATGCCACATTCCTAGCAACTCCCTACTCACCACCACAAACATAGACTGCTCTCTGCAGTAAATTCAAAACAACTGTATTTCACAAGTACAACTTAACCTAATTAACTTATTATTTGGGGATTTTTTTAACATCAATTGCTCCCTTTTGGCCACACCATTATCACCCCACTTTTCTTCAATGTTTCATAATTTCATAACCTCGATATCGAATTGGTATTCTAAATTAAAAGGACAAAGGACACGTGTATGTATGTATGTATGTATATACTCCGTCGGTTATGACGACGAGTGTTCCAGATGTTCCAATCAATGAAACAACCTGCTAGTGAAATTAACGTGCAAGTGGATGAGTGCTCCACAGGCACGCCTACACTTTCTCTTGTTGTCAGAATGTGACAAGACTGGCCCTTTGAAATACAGGTACAACTCATTTTTGCCAAATGTATAGACTTGAGCAACGTGAAATAAAGTGTCTTGCTCAAGCCGCACAACGCGCCGCCGGGTATTGAGTTCATGACCTCAGGATCGTGAGCCGAATATCCTAAGCATTAAACCACGCGCCTCCACCAGGCGTTCATATAACGAGATAAACAACACAAATAGACATTTAACATATAAATAGACATAACAATAAATAAACAAATATCTGGGCAATATTCTTTGTTGCTATGTAACAAATGCATTTGATTGCTGTCCTTCAGTTCCAATTAAAATTGTTAATATTTCGGAGTTTTGCGTCGTTGCGTTATTTTTCATTAACAGTCCCTGATAGGAAATAATGTTTCGTTTTGGTGTTCTATATCAATATCATTTGTTTTCTTTAGTATTCAACTTTATTTGTCCAATCGATACGAATCTATTTAAGTTACCAACTAGTTGAATATGCAGATAATAATTTTAAATGAATTTCCTTCAGTTAAATCAGACGTGAATGAAGTTTTTCAATATATGATACCACTATCAATTAAAATGTCGTCTTGCTTATTTCAGTTAGTTTATAACTTATGAAAGACAGTGAATTGGTAGAATCGTTAGGACAGTATTTGTTCTGGCTCTTTACGTTGACTTCAAAATCCACCGACGTAAATTTTTCGTGGTCGATAAATAAAGTACTAGTCACGTATCAAATCTGATGCTTCTACCACTCTCCCAGCTCCTCTAACCTCCTGTTGTTTGACTCCTTCGTTCTGCATCAAGAACGTCTACCCTACTTCAAGCCTCGATATACAGGTGTAGTGTTATGTATTTGTACACACATACACACACACACATATATCGTATTACCGATTTAGGTTTCTGGTCTATGTCCGTTTAAGCCCCTTTCTTCTTCTTCTTCTTCTTCTTCTTCTTCTTCTTATTATTATTATTATTATTATTATTATTATTATTATTATTATTATTATTAGCGAGTTGGATCGACAGAATCATTTATTATTATGTTTGGCAGTTTCCCCAAATTTTTCTACCAAATAATTTGCTTTCTTCAGCATTCGGTCTCATGTTATCATTTCAATTTTCTTTCAAATATATCAAGCAAGCTTTTCAGGTTTGATTGCAAAATGCGATTTTTCTTTAATTGGTTGTTTCTTCCATCGTATTTTCTGATTTTGGCAGTTTTGCCGTTACTCTCTGCCTTAGTTCTTTGATCGTTGTCCCAATTCTGTTTTTCTTCACCTGACATATTTCCTCCAATCTACTTTCTCTTTTTTCTTTAATTCACCAACAACGCTTCCACTGGTTCAGTTTACGCATATCTTTGCTTAGGCCGCTAATCTTCATTATTATTCGACTTTACCGCCAATGTACTTGTTGGTCTTCTTCTTACTCTTTCTCCTCCACCTCACAACAATTCCGAAATTACATTAACACCCACTCATATCAATGTATTGGTGTCTTTCATGTTTTCACGGACAATCTTGTCAATTACGTCATTCATTTTTGATATTTTTTCTTTAATTTTGGTTCGATCTACTGTCCTCAAATTAGGGACTTATTAAGGGACTCCAGTTGCTTAAGTATCTATCTCAGATTTTTAAGTATCCCTCGTTGATATCCATCAACGTTATTCATATAAAATTCCTTTACTTCTAACATGTCACTTGCGTTTTATTTGTTTCAAATGACAGCGTCATATTTGGATTCTCTATTTTTTCCCTATTATCCATCTACATTTGTAATGCTGGTTCTTGTAATTCTGAGTTGATCTTTCTCTGTATTTCTTCAATTTCTCAGATAATTATTTAGATGGGATCTCAACGAAACCACTGTCCACAGCCAGAGTTAAACTTGCTTCAAGAAGGGAATGACCTTTTTCTGCTTGGTCTGCAACCTGCTGCTTACTGAGTTTAAATACTCCCATATCATTCCCAATGTCCAACATATTTTCCCAGAATACTTGTTTGCTTGGTTTACTTAACATTCCATTGGTATTTTATTGATTCCTTTTTCCCCTACACAATTTTGCGCATAGCATTAACTGAATAACGACCGGTTCTGCGCTGCAGTACCGCATCTAATGGTTAGGAAGCTTTCATCTGGTGGCTCCATCATATCCATGCCATATATATTTAGATTTAACCTAGTGCGTTTTTAATAGTCCTTCCTTAACGTTGCTTACATTTATGTGCGCTGTATTCTGTCAAGTTATGAATGGATTCCTGAGTATTTTTTCTTCAAGTAAATCCATGTACTACCTGTAGCAGTGTTTCTAATTGTTTAGATATCTGCAACATAAAAATTGAGATCGACAAAAGAGATTGTTTGTCTTCCGATAGCATTTGCAACTGAACCCAAAGTTGTTTAAAGGTGTTAAATCCAGACAGCAAAACAGTGGAGAGAAAGAAATCCTTGGATTATATTTTCCATCTAATGGTTTAGATTTTATAATTCACCATTCTTCTAGCCATTTACTCATAGTGTGTTTATAGTATCTGTTCATTATCTGTGTTTTCTTGCTAATGTTTCCATGATTCATATTAGGACTCTGTCAAAAATATTTGCTATTGATCCTATGCCATTCTCAGATTTCTTCTGATGTCTTCGGTCGTGGATTTGTTGCTCAGTGATTGAACTTCACAGCCATCCAAACCTTCGACAAAACGCTTCTCTTCTACTCGAAATATGTTTTACTTTAGGTATTTATCTTCTGCGATAATATTGTAATTAAAGTAGGTTGTGTGTCTAGAGTTTAGGATTTGTTCTATCTTGATTACACTGTGTAACATGTTTTTGTCTTTGGCTAACAATTGTTATTTCCTATTTGCTTACCCCTATAAAGTATGAAAAATGGCTAATATTTCCTTCAGACTTTGCTTTTATCACATTTATTAAACCTCAAGGAATCCCCCTCAAAACATGGCTATGATGTTCCCCCACTACTCCTGCTCATGATCAGAGATGCACATATTGTCAGCTACTAAAGGAAATGCTCAACTGGTTAATGTCAAACAAATGACAAACAAATCTGTGATTTTGAGCAGAATATTTGCTATAACGATATTTCTGCTTCAGCAACTCGGCGCCGAATCTGCCTGAAATGAAATGGAAAACAGGTCAGTTTGAAAGCATTAATGTCCAGGTGATAAAAGTAAAGTTTGAAGGGAATAGTAGTCATTTCCTTTGATTTCTAGATAGAAGCAAATAGGAAATAACACTTACTGACCAAAGAAAGAAAAAAAAAAGATTTTGTGACACAGTATTATTGAAGTATTCTCCTTAGTGCCCAGATCAGATATTGTTCCTGATTCTTTTAGTATACTATTAAATATTTCCATCAGAAATTTTGGATTATAACGTTTCCTAGTGTCTGCCAGTTATTCTTATAGTGTAGCGTCTGGACTTCTTCTTGTGTTGGTATAGCATCTCAGGATTGATTAGTGATGTGTTTATTGTTCTGAACAACCTTGTCCCAGGCAATTCCTTTGCGGTCAATATTCCTCAGAATTCTTTAATTATTTTTCCTATTGGTGTTGCATTGATTTCTATTTTCTTTTACCCTACCTGATTGTTGTGGCTTATCATGACGAAGAATTCTTTTCCATTTCGCGGGGAAATCAATTTTTTTTTTAACGTGTTATGTTGATATTTTAATATACGTAATTCAGTAAATCTTAGGAAATACGCCCTTCCCTGCGTAAATCTTCTTCTTCTTCTTCTTCTTCTTCTTCTTCTTCTTCTTCTTCTTCTTCTTCTTCTTCTTCTTCTTCTTCTTCTTCTTCTTCTTCTTCTTCTTCTTCTTCTTCTTCTTCCTCCTCCTGGTGGCAATTCTGTAGAATACATCCACTACAGAGACAGTGCGAAGGAAGTGAGCAGGCAGAATCTTTAGCAAGCCGAGCTAAATGCTTAGCGGCATTTCGTCCGACTTTACATTCTTCGTTCAAATTCTGCCGTGGTCGACTTTGCTTTCATCCCTTCGTGGTCGCTAAAATAAGTACCAATTGAGCACTGGGGTCGATATAATCGACTCATATCATCTCCCGAACCTTGGGACAAAATTTGAAACTAATATGGAGACGGAGCTGTGTCACTCGAGTATCTCGTGTATGATTCTAGTATGACAATTATTAGCGATCCAACCCGTCTGAGCTGTAATTAAAAATATCATAATAATAAAGAATTTTATTCTGTAAATCAGTAAAAATAATTGATAGAGCATCGGAAAAAATGCCTTGTGGTATTTCTTTTGACTCTTTACACGCTGAGTTCAGTTTTAACCAGGATCAATTTTGCCTTCAAAGGTCACTAAAATAAAATATAGTCAGCAACTGGGGTCGGTATAATTGACTACCTTCCTCCCCTCAAAAATTGGCAGTTTTGTGACCAAAATAACGATGAATCTTAGATTAAGAGTTATGAATTCAAATCCTCTTTAGAGTATAAGAAACCTCAATATTGGGCGTTGAGTTGACTGTCCTACTTTCACACAAAGCCTTCCGTGATGCGCCTACGAGTCATTCGAATATATTAAGAGATTGTAGTGGATTAATTTTACACAATTGAACAGAGCAGATGGTATGTTCCAATTATGGCGTGGATGTATGATACGAAGATCCCTGGGCAAGTGTTTTCTATTACAGCTCTCGGCTAACCAAAGCCTTGTTAGTGTATTTGGTCGATTGAAACTGAAAGAAGTCTATCGTATATAAATGTGTGTGTGTGTGTGTGTGTGCCTGTGTGTACCTGTGTGTGTGTGTGTGTGTGTGTGTGTGTGTGCGAGTGTTTGTGTTTATCCCACACTATCGCTTGATGCTCTGTGTTGGTTTGTTTACGTTCCCCGTAACTTAGCGGTTCATAAGTCTAGTGACTTATAAAACAAAGTACTGGCATCGATTTGTTCGACTAAACCTTTCAAGGCGGAGCCCCAGCTTAGACATAGTTCAATAACAGAAACAAGTAAAAGCTAAAAAGGTGATTCACCGATCGAAAAGTTTTCTTTATTTCTTCCGGAAAGAAAAGAATTGAGGGATAAACACTAACGCGTTGAACATCTTTAGTAAAATATTCCTTTGGAAACAGATTGGACTTTACACTTTGCATCGTGCGAACTAGCTTTGCTTACTTCTTAGCTGAAAACTTAATAAAATTGTTAAATATAACTTAGTTTTTAAAGTAGAGACCCTAGTTTTATAGGATGTGAGTAAAATTTTAGTTTAGACTTAATGATAATTGCATTGGAACAGAGAGGCAATCAAAATATTCTAGATAATTAAAGGCAAGTAGGCAATTGATATCGTCCAGAATTGCAGTCTTTTGATTCGCTTAAAAATATCTTCCTCTGAGGTAAAATCCTAATGTAAAACACGTACCCAGATTTTATTTCTCCGTGTGTAAATTTATAAATGCCGTTAATGTCTTTAGGAAAGACATAAACAGTAACAACTTCCTCTCTCCCCTAAATTTTAAGCCTTCTACCAAGTCAAAATAAATCAATCCATTTCATATAGTAAACGTTGCGAATTGATAGTAGCATCGGGATAAATTGCAGGATTTAGTTTATTTTCTCTTCATTTTGAGTTCAAATGATTTTGATGTAAGTAAAATAAGGATTATTAATATATTTCGATCAATCAATCAATCATTTCCTCTATCTGAAATACTTGGCCTCGTGCATTGTCAAAGGAAATCAATACTGTATGAAATATCAGAGGATATCGATATTTCTAGCGGTTCTAAAGTATTGCAATGTGTAATTATCTTTCTATTACACCACGCCCTAGATTTCTGTATCTTTATATTCCAGTTGCTACTAAATAAAATAATGATATTGCTGCACGGATTTGCATTGCTTCTAATTAAAATACAGTATTTCACTCATTTACGGGAGTTCATCATTGAACTGCAACCATGGTGGTGGTGGTGGTGGTGTGGGTCTGCCTTCAAGGCTTTAGTTCGATCATACGGATATCAACACTTGCTTTAGTCCAGCACTTATTTCATTGAGTTCTATTTGTTGAACCACCAGAACATGCGACATCATTAAAGGGTCAAACTTGCTGACGATTCTCTTAACTCTGCCTCTCCATTCATCTATGTTGTCCATGGAAATGGAAGTTCTGCTCATTGAAATCCAGTGTCGACAGATCGATGTATATTTTGGCAAGGGGACCAACGTGATTTCGACCTGGCAGAGGTGTCCAAAGTAGCGTGTAACCGTCTCCCCGTTACTTCTCGAGCAGTGTCCGCTAAACAAACACTTCTCTCTAATCGTGCCTGATACTTAACGGAGCTTATTGTATGATTGTTTTCATTGATACGATTTCATTCCCAGAACACATTTGATATGACATAGTGCATGCGCATGTATAGGCTATCCAGCATAGTTTGAAGCCTTTTAGTTAATGTTCAGATGGGAGAGCTACAAAGCAATATTGATTCTGTAACTGCACGGAAGAAGTTTTTATTAACATTCTCTAAGAGTTTATATTTCGACTGCTTGTAACTGGTGAACAAATATGACACACTAGTCGATTGTTTGCTACGTTATTCTCGCCGCATCCTCACCACATTAGTTGTTGATTGTAAGATTGCATTGAATGAACGTCTCTAGCCTTTTCTGAAAGATGACGTATGGAAAAGGTTGGAGATTGTCAAAACAGGTTCTGTTAAGTAAACGCATGGAATTTTTAAATTCAAGTTTCCGGGTAAAGGCTTACTGGCAAAGGGAACGATACAAATGTCGGTTTCAAAATCTTCTATGGCAATTGCAAATTTATCTCTGCATTTACTCAATGCTACGGAACCCGGGCTACTTTTTCTTGCGCTACCCTGTATATGATTATGTTATAGATCTTAGCTACAACAATTGTTCATGCAACACACCAGTAATTCTGTATATAGTATAAGTTAGCTTGTTTTCTTTTAGGTGAAGTGAATATTCAGTTCATTTATTAGTTAGATTTTTACTGTAGGTGGAGTTAAAGTAGATCATTAAGTGCCCGTATGTTACCCAATTCAAATACTTTCCTGTTTTTTGATGGTAGTCTGCCGTGAAGCTACCCATTTTGATATTCAATTTGCAATTTGTGATACGCACAAGTTTGTCAGTAATGATTGGAAATTTCCCAAGAAGATTCTGGAAGTGGTTCTTCTATCAGTTAAAGCGATCATATTTGGTTTGAAGTTTTTAATTTTGCGTTATTCATCAAGACATAAAGGGATGCCTATTTCGATTTTTAAAATGTAAATTCCTTCAAATAACGCCTGACATAATCTCTTGTGCATATGTAAATATATCAGTTTTGCAGTGAATATTCTTTAGTGCGAAAGCCTATGCTAATGATAGCATGTGATGAGAAACTGCAAATTTCACTTTTCTTCCACATCTTTCGATCCAGTTACTCACAGAATATGGAAATGATTTGACTGATGTCGACCGAAATTATAAGAATTAATTTTAAATTTCATCATACGGCACATAGTATTGTGTATTACGGCAAATAATATCATATATTTATCATAATATAATGCATTTATGTAGATAGTATAATGTATTTGTCATGATAATATAATGCATTACATGTAGATACTACAATGTATTTGTCATAATAATATAATATAATAATGACAAGCATATCGTTATAATATAATGTAAATTTTGTAATAATCCTTTGTATAATAGGCATAAGACCTTAAAACTTTAGGGACAATGTTTTAGTCGATTACATCGACTCCAGTGCTTTACAGGTACTTGTTTCATCGACCCTGAAAGGATGAAAGACAATGTCAACCATGGTGGAATTTGAACACAGAACGTAAAACCGGATGAAATGCCGCCAGACATTTTGTCCGGTATGCTGGCGATTCTGCCAGCTCACTGCCTTTATATTTATCATAATCTAATGTATCACGGCACATAATATAACGATTTGCTTTAATATTATATATTTATTATAACTTAATGAAATGACGTGTATACAATGTATTTACCATGATAATATGTATTGCGTGCCGAGAAACTTATTATTTATACACAGAATATTTGATTAGGTCAATAGATACAATAAATTGATTTTATCGGATGAGATGAAGGACCACCTTTTGTGTGGTTTTAAATGATTGTTTTACAGAATATGAAAGGAATTTATTCTATTGGCATTATGAAGACACGATTTAAACTTGCAAACTAAAGGGACGAAACTAAACACTTTGATAAAAATTCCATCTCCAGCAGCTCTGTTATATCGGCCTAAGTTGCATCTAAAGGTCAATCTACTTATAATCATGTATTCATATCTAATATTGGCAAAAGTCTACTCATTTTCAAGGAAAGGTAAAGTTGATTAAATCGAAGAGTAATACACTTATTTTATCGATCTTCGATCGAATACAGAGTAAATACGTTCCCAGAAGTATTTAATCTATAGAGATGTAATTAAATTCTGTAAGGTATTTTGCTCGGCGCTCCACCGATTCTGTCTCTCCATCGACCCCTTACCCTTACCTTTGACTTCCGTGTAGATAACAAAGATAAAAAGATCTCCAAATGGCAAGTTCCCCTTCTGTTTGTGTTGGTAAAACGCTGTGAGAGGATATTGGAGCAGTTGCCCCTTCAGCAAGTCTCTCCTCTTCAAGCCACCGATGTTGTTCAAGGAAGGAGTAGGGACTGATACAGACTGGCAACTGGTGTTTTGTAGGAATTAAAGGAAGCTGGAAACAATATAAGACAGGCTTAGGACAATAGGCCTCCAGCTCCTGGTCTATTAGAAATGGTTATTTTTGAAAAGCTCTGAAAGGATAAAAGGCAAACCCCGGTGGAATTTGAACTTAAAAAGAGAAGAGTCGAAACAAATACGGCAAAGCGTTTTATCTGATGCGCTTACGATTCAGCCATCCCTTGTATATTAAAAATAAATTATAGATTTTCAGTATTTTTTTATATGTGGCGTAGTAGTAGTTCTTCATGACATCAAATTAAAACTCTCAATTTATTCTAAAAATATAGCCTCTACATTTACTATTGGTCAATAAAGCTGTATTATTTTATGGTTATGCAATATTGGAATGGAAAATTTGATCGAAGACTGTATAAATCAGGTTTTAAAAAAATGTAAAAGATGGCACAGAATGGATTCTAGGTAAAGTTGTTCTATCATTGTTATGCATAAAATAAAGATTTAATCTAGACATTATGAAGACGGATATAAGTGGAGTCAGATGGATGTAGAGAATACAGCGACAAACGGAAAGCAGACTATTATAGGCAGCAAAGAGGAAAATATTCGATATATATATGTATATATATATATATATATATATATATATATATATATATATATATATATATATATATATATATATATATATATATACACACACACATATATATATATACATATATATATAAACACATACATATATGTATGTACATGTGTGTGAGTGTGTGTACGTGCGTACGTGTGTGTGTATTTGTATGTATGCGTGTGTGAGTGAGTGCATGTGTAAAACATTAGGCTGGTATCTTAGCAGCAGCTAGCCAATGCAGTTGGTTATTTAAAATGCATGTAGTGTGGTGCAAATAAGGGAACAAAGAAAATCTGATTAGATTCAGAATTAGAAGTTAATTACGACTTTATTGATGATCAGCATAGCATGTAGCAGCTGGAATATGGAGGTCAGTCTAAGAGTTCGAATAGCAATATGTTCGAACTGCAATGTGAAAGGAAAAGGGTGTATGTGAGTTTAGCTGGTGAAATGGCATATGATGGAAAGCAAAAGAACAAAAAAATTCAACAGGCAACACAGAGACGAATATGTAAATAAATACAGCGGCATGTGTTAACGAAATGTGAGTGTCAAGCAGTGTTTAGGCATAAGCAAAATTTAGGTTAGTTTCAATTGCTTAAAGGCAAATATACTGCAGTTACTGCAGAGAAAATAACTCTCTTATGGTAAAAGGTGTGAAAACAACCGGTTTGTTCAATGTCACCATCTATCAGGAATCCCAGACATCGATGTTTCGAGTTTATTGACTCGTCAGACTCGGTGGAAATATCCAGACATATCTACTACTTGTTGTTGGCACTCCGTCGCTTACGACGTCGAGGGTTCCAGTTGATCCGATCAACGGAACAGCCTGCTCGTGAAATTAACGTGCAAGTGGCTGAGCACTCCACAGACACGTGCACCCTTAACGTAGTTCTCGGGGAGATTCAGCGTGACACAGTGTGACAAGGCTGACCCTTTGAATTACAGGCACAACAGAAACAGGAAGTAAGAGTGAGAGAAAGTTGTGGTGGAAGAGTACAGCAGGGTTCGCCACAATCCCCTGCCGGAGCCTCGTGGAGCTTTAGGTGTTTTCGTTCAATACACACTCACAGCGCCCGGTCTGGGAATCGAAACCGCGATCCTATGACCGCGAGTCCGCTGCCCTAACCACTGGGCCATTGTGCCTCCACATATCTACTACATGTAAGACAATTAATAAAGTGAATTCTAACACGTTTAGTTTTGTGTGACAAACAGTTTTAATTAATTAAAATTGCACTACTATTAAAAAAGAACTATGCTAATGACTGACTCTGGTCAAGAAAGAGCCCAAGGAACAGACCTTGAATTTAAATTAATGTGAAATGTCTTGGAAAGGGGAGTGAGCCTGGGTAGTATATGTGACTTTTGTGAATGAATATTGTTGTTATAATTTTAAGAAAATATTTTGGGTGGGAGATATTTAAAGATGTCCGCAGCACCAAAAACTATTTGCAAAGTGAGTAGTGTGTTTCTCTAGCTATTCTTTTACATTATCACATCCCATTCAGTATTCATTAACGAAACTCCTATATTCCCCATGTCATCAAGATCAGCAGTAATGATAAGATTACGCTTATGAAGTCAAATGAGACCAAAACATACCCGGTGTTAGTACCATGCCCTATATTTTAGACACAGTTCATATTCCATTCATAATTTTAATTATTTGAAATTATGGTAATTGTCTCCCTTGTCTTGAACAATGGTAATCATTAAGATAATGATTAGCTCTTTTACTATGGGTGAAAATTTTAATGAACTGACATTGTTTGGTTCACTACATAATTAAGTTAATCTCCAGCTTACTCGCCGTGTTTACATAAAGGTTGCACGGCTTGTGCACTAACGTCAGTGCCTCGAGTAGTATATTAAAATTTTAAGCTTTTGGTAATTTTCCATAATTTTCAACTATTCACAGTCTGCTTACACATACTAGTGTGTGCATATATACATGGCTGTATAGTAAGAAGCTTGCTTCCCAACCACATGGTTCCGGGTTCAGTCCCACTGCATGGTACATTAGGCAAGTGTCTTCTACTATAACTTTGGGCCAACCAAAGCCTTGTGAGTGGATTTGGTAGACGGAAACTGAAAGAAGCCCGTCGTATATATACATATTTATTATATTATATTATATTATATTATATTATATTATATTTATCTTATGATATTTACTTTACTTTATATTATACTCATTTATTGTGCTTTTAATTATTAATTTTTCTATATGTGATAGTGGATTTTCATCGATGAGTTCTTGAAAATTGGTTATTTTCCCTAAAACTATATATATTTTATATATACTTTATCTATAAGGCTCAATTTAATTTTAATTTTTTATAAATTGATTTTAATTGAGTTTTTTACCTGTAATTTTGGATTTTGTCCCTAATAATATTATATATATATATTATATATATTATATATATTTATGTGTGTGTCTGTGTTTGTTCCCCCACTATTACTTGATAATCGATGTTGGTGTGTTTACTTCCTTGTAACATTAGCGGTTCGGCAAAAGAGATCAACCGAATAAGTACTAGGCTTACAAAGAATAAGTCCTAGTGTCGACTTCTTCGACCAAAATCCAACACAGCCGCAGTCAAATGACTGCAGCGGTATCACTTATACCTAACAAACTGGCTCCCGTTCCTGTTTCTTATCTCTAACTATAAGTGTGGATGTGGGTCTCTTTGTCTTAAAATAATCCCACCACATCTCAACAAATGTTTTGCTAAATTCGGATCTGGTTTCCTCCTGAGGTAAACAGAAAATTCATGACAAGTGATAACGAAAAACTCAGTTAGAACGGAGCAGCAAACTCCTTCGTTTCTGTTTATCTACCTCTCTCTGCTTTGTTTGACTCTCTCTGTCTCTCCCTGTCTTTCTTTCTTTCTTTCTTTCTTTCTTTCTTTCTTTCTCTCTCTCTCTCCCTCTCTCTCTCTCTCTCTCTCTCTCTCTCTCTCTCTGCATCCCTCCCCCTCGCTCTCTCTCCATCACACACACGCACGCACGCACGCACGCACGCACGCACGCAGACACGCATTAGGCTTTCTTAATCATCTCTCTTAGGCGACATTGCATCGGCAGTGTACATTGGAAAACGGTAGCTATTAAAATACCTCATTTAAAAATCATATTTTCAGAAAGTGAGTTTTCTGTTTTAAACACTGTAGAATGTAGCATATTTAAATTAGATTATATCTATAAAATATTCAGGTAATATACTCTCTCAAGAGCACTATCAAAGTTTTTAATAAAAATTTTTGATACATACATACATACATACATACATATATACATACATACGTACGTACACACACACACACACACACACACACACACACACATACATATATATACATATATATATATAATATATATATTACATATATTATACATATATATTATTTATATATAATATATATATATTATATATATAATATATAATATATATGTTATATTTATATTTATATTATAGTTATACATATATATAATTATTATATATACACATGTATGTATATATAAATAAATATACATATATATTTATATATATATATACATATATGCATATATATACAATATATATATATATATGCATATATATATATATATATATATATA
>NC_068991.1:50112078-50117984 GCF_001194135.2 Octopus bimaculoides
ATATACGTGTGTGTGTGTGTGTGTGTGTGTGTGTGTGTGTGTGTGTATAGTTATATATACATATATATAGTAAATATTCGTATCATTTTATATGTACACTTTGTGACACACATACACATTCATATGTTCATGTACGAAACCATTTTTTATATGAAAACTTTTCCGATACGAAAACTTTTCAGTAATATATGGATCTCCCTTTCCTCTCTCTTTTTGTAGAAATACTCACCTTGTGATAACATTAACTAATATTTTTTCCAGTAAAACTGTTTTATGAAAACATTTGTTATGTGAGAAAATAATTTTGTATTTTTGCTTTCATATATATAAATATATAACAGAAATATTTACCCCCTATGTTAAAATATAAACGGGATTTACACACACACAGTCACATGCATATAACATGCAGCTCCTAATTTGAAACGACCTCATTTGGAACTACACCTTTGCGCAAAAAAGCAACAGATGTCAACTTCAACCGTTCAGGTGCTGCTTTACGGAATAAAGAACTAAATTCTAGCACCCGAGGAAAGTCCGGAGTCTCGCCTAATAACAAACATCTCCAACTTACTGAGTTCAAGCATTTACATTCACAGCGAGAAGCGGATAAAATTTTCACGGGTTTGATACTAACCTGTTATTTTGCCTCATTTCAATCTGAACCAGGGAAATCTAAACTCAGGAAAAATTTGAGAAAGAACTTCTACGCAGTGATTGAATGCTTTATTACTTTTCAACCCAATGGTTTACCGAAAACAATTTGCTAAATTTCAAAACCCAGTCATTTTGGTAACGAATAAAAAAATATACCTACATGTTTCCCTTTGGTATACACCCAAAGCCCTTACACACTATTTTAGCATTTGGTTAAGAATATATGTAAATTTCAAATTTTGTTCGTGCAATATAAACTTCACTTCTCCAACTCCACAAGAAAAGAGTAAAGAAATCTGAAGGCGGTGAATATAACGAATGAATTTGTAGTTTAATTGAAACAATAAAGTAAACCATCTTTTTCACTGTTGTCAGTAGCTGATTTAAAAGAAAATTGTCCAGTTTGAATGAAAGCAAAATTCTCCCACTTACTCTAAAACAACAAACCTCATATAGAAAATTACTCACCACAAAAATGTGTTCCTACAATGTAAAACAAATGAAAAAAACATCTTACATAAAGTGATCTACGGAAATATCAAACATATCTGGTTTCTGTTGAACGTAACATAAAGAACAAAAAATAACTGTAAATACTATTTAGGCTAGGTTAAAATTTATCGGCAATAAATTGGTTATACATCTACAATACCCAAAATATTTTAACAATTTTTTATGCAATTCCTAATAATTTTGAATTATAAAAATATTATAGGATCTTTTAAATATCGAATAGTTAGGAGGGTCTAGCCGAGTAAAATAAGAATCAAAGGAGCCCATAGGTAAAAAAACGGTTGAGGAACACTGGGATAGACCTTATTCCTTCTGGGGAAAGGAGTCGCACTGATGTGTAGCTATGAGGATTGAAAAGGGGACAAGCGAAATATCGTGCTGAATTAATTTTTCTTTTTTTTACATGACTCCACAAAATTCAGAATAGTTTTGGTGGGAGATAGCATTTTCCAGTTTGAGGAGCACCGAAATGTGTGATATCTCATCGTGCAAACAAAGTTCAATAGTGTGCTTTTGTATCTAACCATGACGAAATAATCATCACCAGACAGTAGCTGTTACAATGTAGCAACAAAACTCTATCATTATAGAAAATGTTTGACAACAAACAGCAAGAAATAAAACTAGAATTTCAAGAGAAATAATCACGATAATAGATGCCAATTAATCATTCAACAAGAATATAAACGAGGAAAACATTTACCTCATTACTAGTATTACTGTCGTGGTATTTATTCTGGAAAAACATCTTTAATGGTCTATTGTCGCTGTATTGCATAGAACTGAGGTCACTAAATACACACACATATGTGCATGCATTTATACATCAGTTATACATTATTAATATAAACATGCTTACATGCATGTTTACGCATGCACACACACACACACACACACACGCACACGAACAGAATTATTTATAAAAATAATCCCATTAGAGTTATCAAAAGTGCACGTATGTATGCATGTATCTATATACGTATGTATCTATATATGTATATATCTATGCGGTTGTAAGAGTGTGTGTAGTTGCTGCGTCTCCATATGTTTGTGCAACAAACATTGCAAATCCTATTCAATACTAAGCACCATTAAAGTGTGTAAACTTTTACTTGAAGATTGCTATTAATGAGAATATTGGAGTCGTAAGTACTTATAATACATTGACACATATAATCTCTTTCGAGACACTAATTATACATTTATATATACATTGATTAATGTACACAGTATGCAGTTATAAGCTACTAATAGTTTCATACAATGGAGATGTTTTCTAGGCAGGTTTTAATAACATGCCTAGTATGTCCAAGCAATCTCAAGCTCTGAGCACATGGCCTATACAAATTACAAATCAGGACAAGAGAATGAGAGAAATCACGAGAAAGACGAGACGGTGGATGCAGACAGTAGAAGGGTGAAAGGAACAAGGGGGAGAAAAAAAAGAAAAAAAAGAAGTATTAGAGTTGTGTCTCATTTGACCGTAAAACCATAAAGTTAGTTGTTCTAGAATCAATGGAGGTGGTCTAAAGCCTGCGATACAGCCCCTCAATCCGGAGAGAGTGGTGTTCTCCAATTCTCCAAAAGAAACTTGTCTTTATGTTAAGTATTTGCTGAAAATTTCTGATCTGGAATTCAGCAGTGCGGTGGAAATCTTAGATCTAAAAAGGATGTGTGATCTTTCAACTACGCATTACTTGCATTTCTTTTTATCCATTAACCTATGACATGAATTTTTCTACAATTTTCCACTTGAGTGTATGTGGCATGGTGTTGGTCTTCAAGACCAATACATAAGGACATCGAGAAGAGGATAAAATAACATAAGGATTGATTAAGGATTTGATTAAGAATATATATAAATTTCATGTTTTGTTCGTGCAATATAAACTTCACAAGTATTGAATAAAGAAATCTTAGTGGCTTTACTTTCGTTCATATGCCAGAAAGACAGATGGTTAGCATAGCTTTTTCTGAAGTCGCCTTCACATAACCAGATGTAGTTCTTCTTTTTGATTAGGTTATCACGTAACGTTGCTGTTAGATCTGCTTCGTGTGCGACGGAGTTTAATGTGCCCACCTGGTCAAGTGGGCAAGCTCCAGGGTTTCGAAAGTCTCAACAGTTACAAATGCGACTGAGCGCTTGGTGGTATTTACGAGTGATGATGCTCTTCATACTGTGACAGCAGCTATATGATAATATAACTGTGATTTTCTGGGAAATGCTTATCTAAGAAACACAAGAATCTCTTACCTACGTTAGATTTAACATTTACGGGTGGAGCGGTGAACCAAATTATTTTCCTAGGTTTATTCTTAGGTCTATTTTTATGATACATATTATTACTAGGAGGGTTGTAGTATATCTTATCTTTGAAGTCACTGTTAACTAGGGAATTGTTATTGTAGGGGGATGTCATATCAAAATTTATTTAGAAGAAAAGAAATTGGATATCCTATTACTAATATCAGCTATAAAGTTTTTAAACACTATAGGGGTGGCAGAACTGTTTATGTATGTAGGAAAGTTTCGCGTTAGGTTTATGGTACGGTTTATAAGAGTGAGAGTTTAGATCTAGAGAAACATCTAAAAAATAGACTTTTGATAGACTATTAGTAACGGTGGTTTTGAGATCTAATTGACCAAAGGTAGCGATATAAATATGCATACAAACATACATGTACATACATATATAAATATATATATATATATATAGATATATGAATATATATATATATATATATATATCGGTGCGACCTCGCCCTCCCGCGAACAACTAGACTCTTTCCTTTCTTTTGTCCAATCTTTCCATCCTGCCTCGAATTCGTCTGCACCCTTTTCAACACTTCCGTCGCCTTTCTCGATATTTCGGTCAACATACACCACACCATATATACATGTAGATATATATATATCTCACATTAAAATAGAGATGTTATTGTTTCACTTTTGACACGTAATACTAAAATAGTGTAAGATATAAGAGATTGCTCCAGGCTCGCCCGCATTAGGCAAGAAGTTGAAAATTTATTTTGGCCTATGACACTGCATGGACCCTAAGTAAGGCATGTGTAAAATCTGAATGAAATCGATTGGGTAGTCCTCGAGGTTTAGTGATGCACACATACAGACAGACACACATTCTCAGTTTTGCAGCGGGAAATTTAGACAGTGTCACGTGACAACTAGCTGGGGCTGCCTGCTGGAGCCTAGCAGCAGATATAAAAAGGAGAACTTGACACGACGATCAGTCGGACGCTGACACTCGTTGATGCTGCATCGAAGAGGCCAGGGAATAGAAGAAAGAAGACATGCACCCAACACCAGAGCTGAAGACACCTCCGAAAGGAGGGGCCCCGCCACGTCAAAACGGTAGAGGAGTAGGGGCCGAAACCGGACGTGGTTCCTCCTGATGATGTCTTCAGCTAACTGGATCCTATAAAGGAGCTGTTGTGGTAGCAGACCACGAAACATGGTTGAAATTCCCCGATTACGCATACATAAGTGCACATCTATGTATGTATGCATGTATGTATGTATGTATGTATGTATGTATCTATCTATCTATCTATCTATCTATCTATCTATCTATCTATCTATCTTATATGTCTGTCTATCTATCTTATATGTCTGTCTGTCTGCCTGTGTGTCTATCTATCTATCTGTCTGTCTGTCCGTCTGTCTGTCTGTCTGTCTGTCTATCTATCTATCTATCTATCTATCTATCTATCTATCTATCTATCTATATACACATACCCAGAAATACACACATACATATACATACATATACATGCATATATATGCATATGCGTGTGTGTGTGTGTGTGTGTGTGTGTGTGTGTGTGTGAAAATGTTTCTGCATAAATGACAATTTGATGTGCTTGCTTTACTATTTATCATCCCTTTCAGCTCTACATTAACGAATGACTTTATTATCGTCTCTTCATTATTTATAGCACTATCGTTTTTTACAAACCACATATAATCGCACACACGTAAACATTTACACACACACACCGACACACGTAAGCATTCACATACATTCGCACAACTATATCCACACGCATATACACATACACACAAACGTGCCAATATGTTCGCTTGCTCATTTCTACGCAAGGCTACTGAGACATGGAAAATATGAACGCGATGTCACGTATTTGCGTATTTCTTCATACATACACACATACACAAACACAATCACACACACGCACGCGCACATCCACACATGCACACACACACATTAAAGTTTTTATCGAGTAAATCGATAGACTTCAATCGCCGCTGTTCTAATTAAATTTGATTAATTTATAGAATTAATGACGCTGAAATCCATGGATTTACTCCATATAAAGGGGTGTATTAAAAATAAACATTACTAATTTATTTAAGCGAACAAAATGTCAAAAATGCATCAAATATTCGTATGGTTGTATTTAGTTTATTAAAACATCTAATGCCAGAGAGTCTGAATACTATTGCACATTGGTCAGTTTAGAGCAGAGAATGTGATTGCTGTGTAAAGCGTAAAAATTATATCGTCAAAGTGATCTCTGTTATCCGCTATCGACTCGGCGTAACATCAATCTACGAGTGACTAATGTATCTAAAGTGATTTTCATTACTTTTTGCTTGCTATCTTGCCATATATCCATAGATACTCATAGCAAGGTAGTGTAGTATGAAAAAAACAAACATTGCTAATGCGTGAGTAATATATATATATATATATATA
>NC_068991.1:50119874-50127346 GCF_001194135.2 Octopus bimaculoides
ATATATATATAAGCATGGCTGTGTGGTAGGAAGCTTGCTTGCCAGTCACATAATTTGTTCGATTTGTTCGACTAAAACCCTCCAATGCGATGCGCCAGCATGGCCGTAGTCAAATGACTGAACCAAGTAAAGGATAAAAGGTGTGTGCATGTGTGTGTGTGTGTGTATGTAGACATTTTAAAAGTAAATAGGCACCATCCTTTTTGAAAGATTTATTTCCCCTTTCTCTGAATATTTGATGCCTGAAGAGGATTCCTTCCAATTGCTAATTTGAAGGAAATACCTTAGATAAGTACTCCAACTCACTTAGAGTTGTTTTGTAACATCAGTGGCCTTACAACGGGGATTATATTCAACAATCCGTTCGACAGCTTGAAGACACTCGTCAAAGGCCTCGGATCGACTTGAGCGGGATGCTGTTGATTTCTTTCCTTCACTGGTGAATTGTACACTCACTCTGTTGACTGTGGCAAGAGGAACCTTAACGTTTTATGCAATGTTCCAGTGGCTACATCCACTCTCAGATTGACCTACGATACGCCCTCCTTGAAAATCAGACAGCTCTTTTGTTTCTGGTCGTCATGGCATGGCTAGTTACTATGGACTATCGATATATTGTAATCTTAAGGCGGCGAGCTAGCAGAATCGTTAGCACGCCAAGCATTTCGTCTGTCTTTACGCCCTGAGTTCAAATTCTGTCGAGGTCGAAATTGCTTTTCATCCTTTCAGGGTACCAGTTTAGTACTGGGATCTATGTAATCGATTTATCCACTCCTCTGGAATTGCTGGCCTTGTACCAAAATTTGAAAGTAATATGCTGCAATATTAAATAGAAAACATTAACAAGTTTGAAGCACCAAATAGTTTCTGCACACATAAAACGATATAAAACGGGTGTCTATTTACTTTTGACATGTCTGTGTATACGAAGTAGAGGCTCTGCCTTTCTTGTACTTGTCTCATTCTGCCCTTCATACCCCAGCAACGTGACCACCTTTTTCCTATGAGTCATTCACTTACCAGCAACTCTGCGACATACCCCTTTATATAGATAAAGCTAGCTATATGGTTTCAGTACAATGGGAGTCTAGTAGACTTTAATTGATTTATCACCATCAACTAGAATACAATTAACAACTCCCCAGCGATTCAATTCTAAATGGTTGAAGACTACATGCTACACAAAGCCTTCTAAGTATAAGTATCTATGTCACTACTTCTTTTATTTTGACTCCCTACTACTTCCTCTGCTACTCTGTAACTTATAGTAGGCTTAACAAGGTATGCATTATTTTCTAAACTCATTCTACCACAGATATAACAAAAGGAAACAATGTAAATATTTTGGTTTCCATTATTGATGTAAATTTGTTTTAAAAAATGGTTTATCCTTTATATTTGATGCCTACGCGGTCATCTGAAGAGAGTGGTTTGTTTCAAATTGACATAATGTTCTCATTAATTAATTAAATGGAGCCGCTTGAAACAGCCGCAATGAATTGATGCCTGAACATCTTTGTTACTTATTTATATTCTGATCACCTAACTTGAAATCTGCACTTCGGAAATACTATAGAAAGTACCTTTATATAAAAAGTACATGTCTGAATTACCAAGAGCGGATATCTTCACTTAGCTGGGTTGAGTTGTCTGCACACACGACAGGAATATTAGGGATAAAAACCCCTACACGGAGTCTTGAAATTCAATATTCAAATAATATTGTTGAGGTGTACGGACTATACCGAACTAGCAAGGTACTTCAATTTAAGTGCCTTATTCAGCTGAATCTTAATTATATTTCTATATGTATGTATGTATGTATGTATGTGGTGTGTCTGTGTGTATGTGTGCGTGCGCACGCGCGCGTGCGTTCGTGTTTGCGCATGTGTATATGCTTTTCCCTTTGTCTTGCTTCATCTATCCATGGTCATGCTTTTCGTCAAACGATATGAGAAATATTATTTTCAAAATAAAACATAAAAATTTGTAAGCTACATGAAATGTGTATATGAACTTTAACGAGCCGCTCAGACACGCTCTAATTGCCGCTTATATGCCACCGGTGTTATCTCTTCTCCACGCTACCGATGTTATCCTAGAGAAAGGCAAAGGCCGATACAGCTTGGCACTTAGAATGTTCCCCTCCTAGGCACAACTCCGGACAAGGTCGTTTATGAAAGACCAGCAGTCACCCATGCATACCAGCCTCCCTTCTCCACGCCACCAATTTTAACCAAGGGAAAGGTAAAGGCTGATACAGCTTGGCACAGTAACGTTGCAAAGTGTCTTGCTCAAGAACACAACATATAACCCGGTCCGGGAATCGAACTAACTACCTAATGATTGTGAGCCTGATGCTCTAACCACTGAGCCATGCGCATGTGCATGTGCACGCATGCGTGTGTGTGTAAAGAAAAATGGATGCGGAAAAGTTTCGAAAAAAGTCTTTAGCACCATTGTAATCTCTGCAATAAGTCTAGTAATCCGAAAATGGATTAAAACATAAATAAATAAACGTCGGCGGAGGTGCATGATTTACTATTTTGAAACACTCGTTTATTTGTTTCCGTGATTTATGAAAATCAAATTTTTATAGTGTTTATTTTTGTTCGTTTACCAAACTGGTCATCATAAAGCCTCTTCCTTCAACTCTTCTGTGACGGAAGTATTTGAAAACAAAAAAAACAACAAAAAAAAAACAAAACAAAAAAGGTTTAACTATCGATAAAAATATTACTTCATTCAAAGAATTGCTATCTTTTCCTCAAAATATACAGACTTTGTAAAATGGATATTTTCTGCGTTTCCAACCGAATAATAATATCTAACGCTGGTTTCTGCAGATAAAACTTGTAAAGCTTACTAAAATGGAATCCATAGAAATATTTTAGTCGTTTTATCTATACTTTGTTTTCAATTTTCGACTTCATAGTTGATCATGTTTCATATAACTTGTACATTATGGAGGCACAAACTCATACAAATCCAAAGTTGTTAAAACATATTTATTAAAATACATATTGATTTCTAACATAGACAAAAGAGATTTTTGGGAGAGTAAGGTGTAGCCAATTGTATTGATTCATGTACTTATATTAACTGACATTTATTTTAACAACCTCTGACAGAACGACCTCCTCGATCTCGGCAGATTTCGTATCTAAATATATAATACATTGTCAGACACTGTACTGATTTTGCCATTCCACAAAATATTAAAATAAGTAATGCACTCAGAATGCAAATGCATACTTAGTTATCGGAAGAATATTGTGCTAGTGTTGCTTAGGGGAACAAGCTTATTCTGTCAAGTAACACATAGTCTCCAGTATAATACGAGCTCTTATCAATAAGTATCCGGACTGTTACCATAGTAACAAAGCTGAAGTACGCAGAGTGAAGCCGCTTGGCAAAGATTGACCTTGAACTCTGTTATGCCTGTGCACTAAGTGTTAACGTTCTAGCTCACTTCTGCTGTTTACAGCAGTGCTTTGAAGGGAGGTGTGTAGCGTGTGATCGTTGATTTGACCTGGCAGAGAAAATTGTCATGGCGATACCTGCTCAGAGGCCTACGCAAAATTGCAGAAAGTGTATGGAGAGGAGTGTGTGAGTCACACACAAGTGTACGAGTGGTTCAGACGTTTCCAAGATAGCCGAAAAGAATGTCGATATTGAGGAACGTTCTGGAAGACCTGCAACCAGCAGAACTGAGAAAAACATCACAGATATGCGTGTAGATGTGAGGGGAAATCGTCGAATCACCATCCGTGAGTTATCAGAGAATGAGCAGATTAGTTACGGTTCAGTTCAATCCATTATCACTGAAGATTTGGGTATGAGACGCATGTCTGCCAAGTTTGTGCCAAAACTGCTTTCAGCTGACCAAAAAGACACTCGGGTTTCAGTTGCACAAGATCTCTTTGATTGTGTAGAGAACGATGAAAAGGTTTTTGAAAACTTTGCATAGGCTTCTGAGCAGGTATCGCCAAGCTTTTGGCAAAAGTCGATGCAGATTCTCTGCTCAACTTTCTCTGTCATGGTCAATGCGACGACCACACGCTACACATCTTCCTTCCAAGCACTGCTGCAAACAGCGGAAGTCAGCTAGATCGTTAAATCTTAGTGCGCATACACAACAGAGTTCAAGGTCAATCTGCGTGCTTTAGCTTCTTTACTATGACAACAGTCCGGATACTTATTGATCAGACCACGTATTTATGTGTGTGTGTGTGTGTGTGTGTGTGTGTGTGTGTGTGTATATATATATATATTACTTTTCGGTGTTAATATATATATATATATATTCTTTCTTCTTTTATTTGTTTCAGTCATTTGACTGCAGCCATGCTGGAGCACCGCCTTTAGTCGACCCAACCACTTATTTTTTGAAAGCGTGTTACTTATTCTATCGAGCCGCTAAGTTTCGGGGACCTAAACGCACCAACATCAGTTGTCGAGCGATGGCGGACACACACACACACACACACACACACACACACACACACACACACACACACACACACACACACACACACACACACTTATATAAGGCTTCCTTCAGTTCCGTCAACCAAATCTATGCACAAGGCTTTGGTAAGCCTGAGGCTATAGTAGAAGACACTTGCCCAAAGTGCCACGCAGTGGGCCTGAACCCGGAACCATGTGGTTGGGAAGCAAGCGTCTTACCACACAGTCACGCCCGTGCCTGTATAACTATGATAGTGCCTGCTGTGGTACTGATTTTCTATATATTGCTAATGGGCAGATGAGACGCAGCTATTTCTAGCGGTCAAGCGTCCGTCACCAATATGACCAACGAAGGTCAAACTCCCGTGATTTGATGCTCTCGATGTTGAAAACGGTGGGAATTCATCTCACCGCTAGCAAAATAAACACGCGTGCATTTTGTACCAAAAGCCTATATTAGAGTTTCTCTCATGGTATCTACCACAGTGTAGTTTGTTCTAACTGAATATCTACGTTTAAGTGGGGATACATATTACCTCTAAGTATTAATACTGCCTCTGTCGCTAATATATAGTAAATATAAAGTCTTGTGTATCAGTGATAGAGCTATACGAATGATAAATCTGTAAATGTAATGCCTGAAAAATAACAGAACATGTATATGAAATATCAGCATGAAACGAAACCATAAAATATTTTTATTCAAAGATCAATTTATATTCTTTTCTGCTGCACCATAAAATTAGTCTGCTTTATCTTGTTTATATTAATTTTTCTTCACATATTGTTTCGTTATTAAGAATAACTCTCTAATAAATACTTCTTTCGTCTGTAAATATGCTTCAACTATCACAAATAACAGCGAATTAACAGCCTGAAAAATGTATGTTTAACGGAAAATGAAATTATAAATTCTTTATTATCCTTTAAGAAACTCCAGAATCACGTGAGGAAATCAATTAAAATGTTGGTAACCTTTAATGTTTGACTAATTGATCAAACTCTAATCAATAATGTTCCCCTTTTTAATATTCTCACAAGAACACTCAGGAGACAGGTTGTCTTACTTTAGATAAATTCTTTTAAATTAATTTCAAAATCGATACCAGTGTTTTTCTAAATAAATATTCAAAATTGGACTTTAGCACTTTAGTAGTAGACAAATAATCAAGACAAATTATCAGCACAGTTGTGTCCATTAAGAAACAAGCGTATTGATATTTGGCTTTAAACTATTGTGGATTATAACGCAGGGAAATATTTGCAAACACAATGTCCACAATATTAGACGCAGTTATGAATATTTCTTTTCTTCTAATCTGAAGAAAGACAAAAAAGTTCCAAAATTCTGTAGATCTAATTGTAACAGTATTTGAGACAAATTATATACTAGGGAAACATTTAAAATTTAATGGTTCATATTAAATTAGAGTCACCAGGTTTTAGGATGAAGAAATTACATAGAATACAGTTCTTCATTTTCTTACAAAAAAAGAAGCTTCTGAAATGAAGATAATAAAAGTATTAGTCTCGTGCCATTAAATAAAAAGAAAAGGAAAGAAAAGAAAAAAAAGCTTATTGAATAATAACTCATAGAGATTCGGGTCAACAGTTAGAATTTAGTTGTGTTCCTCAGGCAGAACTTTTATACTTCAGTTTATCTTTTGTGAGGAAAAGCACGGGTATCAGTGCAGAGACTGAAGGGTTCGTAACTGCAGCGCATAATGAATGCCTCCTCAACAGAGAGTTTCTCGATTAAGTAGCAATCTATCGCGAAGAAAATATGTTTCTTATTTGCATAACACAGCAGAAATCTATGTTACGTAACAATTTTACCAATTCTTGATGGTAAGGTAAAATTAACTTCGAAGTGAGTAGGCGTTGAATCCTATTTGTTACTATCTAGTCCTTATAGAAAATCTATGTAACCTTGATTTCTATGTTTTTTCTTTGATATCAGTACATACCTGTTGCAGAACCTTCTTAAAGATTGTGGGACTTTCTTCTAAAACCATCGAAAAACTACATCGTTATCTTCTTATCAACTTTAGCTTATCAGTTTATCAGTAATTCCATTTATCGGAAAGTAAAATATTTATGCCTTTATCTATCTATCTATCTATCTATCTATATGTATGTGTGTATATAAATGTAGTAGATAATATAAAATCATTTTGATCTTTTGTTTGTTTCAGTATTCGAACTAGGAATGTCAAGTAGGTAAATCCAACATTCTATCGATTTTTCCACTTGCAACGTCTATACAAATACTTAAGTATAAGCGCAGGTTAGAGTATCTAAGGCCAAATCTAACAAATTATGAAGATTGTGGTGTTTTAGCTAACGAGGAATTTCTACGTGGTTGCGCGACTTACCAACAATAGCAGCCAAATCTCACCCAACCATAAAAATCCCAAACATCAGAATACATACGTACACACACAATCTCTCTCTGTCTCTCTCTCTCTCTCTCTCTCTCTCACACACACACACACACACACACACACGCGCGCGCGCACACACACACAATCACACACACACACACTCATATATACATAGGTAAGCAGAGTTAGCGATTATAATAACTGATTAAGGGATAAAACAAATAACCGTATATACAATTGGTATCAGTTACCTGTGTTATCTCTGGGCATGGGTAGTATGCAGGCACACTATGCTCGTAGAATACAGGTAACAACAGAATAAACAAACGTTTATCAGGAATCAAATATAAATAATCAGAAAATGGAGAAAACCTCAGATCAACAAGCAAACCAATTGGACCACATCTAAAGCTTATTATTTAATACGAAACGTGACATAACATTTAGGTGACATAATAATTCTTACGGCCGTTTCCGCTTCCAATGCCATTCAAAGAATTGCGAAAATAATATTCTTCATCTTCATAGGACATTCGAACTAGAACACGGAGCTTCATCAGAGTTAATACAAAAGCGTCCAAAATAAACGTATATATGTATATGTATATATATATATAT
>NC_068991.1:50128576-50134214 GCF_001194135.2 Octopus bimaculoides
ATATATATATATATATATATATATATATATATATACATACATACATACAGATACATATATATACATGTACACACACATATACATATACATATGCATAAACACACACATACACACATACACACACATATGTATATGCATACATGCGTACATACATACGTACATACATACATACATACATACATACTTACATACATACATACATACACACGCACATATTCAGGTAAATAAGATTTTCCCATAACAAGTAGAAGTATAAAGGAAAGAAGTTGAAAAATGCACTTGAAGTGTTTAAGAAGATTTATTTACATTTATTTAACCAGTTTCACAATTTTCTGATTTTTTTTTTTAAGTAATGTGTGACAGAAAGACCTGGAACTATATTCGTCTCCATTCTGAGTTGAAGCAATCGCGGCATAGCTCCCAGCTGTAAAAAGACTCATAAAAATGTCAGATTATTGCATCTGATTAGTTATTCAGTTTTAGAAGCTCGAACTTCTCTAAATGGCTGTAAGAAAGTTGCCAAGAAGCAGCTAAATACTAGATACTGGTATGTTTGCAGTTTTCAGAATTGTGGCTCTTGTTTTGCGAGGAAGACAGCTATTGCTTGACAAGTCTTCAACAATTATATCTATATAACAATGGCCGTTATAAATGTTGACTGGTTGGTTGGCTAGTTTTTCCATTCACACTTTGCATCGTATAGAGAGAAGGCCGGAGAGAGGGAGAGTAACAGAGAAATACAGAGAGAGTTAAACAAAAGAGATACAGGGTGAGTGCTTGGTGGCATGCAATGAGTAAAAAATACTACATACAGTGAGAAAGAAAAGCTCATAGGAGAAATTGAAAGGGGAGCAGAAAGAGGAGGGGAGAGGAAGTAAATGACAGTCTTTATAAAAGGAGTTATATAAATGAGATCTAAGTTTTTCTGCGAGGAGAAAATGCTACAACGATTAGCAGATTTTCGTTCGAATCTGCCGGAACGTATGAAGAATGAATAAATACGCTATTGTTTTGTTTTATCTAATGTTTTTAAGGTAATAAATATCTTTCTTTTGAAAATTATTATTCATTTAATCACCTTGTATAAGCAGCAAGAAATTTGATAAAAGGTAAATTATAATTATTGTATCTATGCTATATTTTCGGATATTACCAAAGTCACACCTTTTTTACTGCATAGACACGAAAGTAAAAGAAATTAGGTCATCCTGTATTGATCTGGTAATAAGAACTGCCATCATTTCCCTAATGTCAAAGTGACCAAATTATGCCATTAGGGAGAAATCTGAGAGAAAGGAACTCAGCTTATTTAATAAACGACTATGTCATGTAATGAATCCAACAAAGTCACTTTTTATGATAACTTACGTTCTGTTATGCTAAAAGTCACCTTAAAGGCTTTGTAACTTTAATGTCAGAATAGGTTCCGATTTTGATACTCGGTCTGGTGTGACTGGCATCCATAAACAGAATAAATATAAAGGTCTGCATCTGCTGTATATTTATAACATACGACTTCTCTATCACCAACGTACTATTCTACTAACAAAAGAATCACAAAGCAACTTTGATGCTTCCTCGGTCCAAAGATAAGTATTTAATTGACTACATAATCACCAAAAGACGTGACAGAATGGATGTTCTTGTCATTCGTTCATTCTATGCTACCCATTTGCTATCAAACTCCTTGTTGTGCAGTAAAATATCTTTCAGAATTTCAAATAACGATATCAAAATATCAAAGCTTCTAGACGTATAAATGTCAAGTCAATCAATGTTGGAGAATTCACAGGTAAATTAGATGCAACTTTGTCGAATGTAAATATCAGACAATGTAGAGATTTGTTGGAGAGCTGTCTCAGACAAGCAACATATTTGGCTTTCTTTGCGATACTTGGTTTGGCTAACCGAGATGGGCTCGACTAGAACAATCTTGAAATAAAGTCTGTCTCACATTGCACTCTGAGCACAGTCGGTACATTGGATGTTTAGACGAGACACTTAGCTTAAAACAAACAAGCAAATAAACAAACAAACAAACAAAAGCTGCTACAAGAAGTTACTATTAGTTGAAAGCAAACTGAAATGCATCAAAACAATTTGGAATAGAGAAAAACTAATTAAAAAATCATACTAAAGGAACTGAAATAAGGAAACTAGACCAGAACCAGACATACAAATACTTAGAAACCAATGAACTACATGGAGTACAAAACGCACAAATGAAAGTTAAAAAGAGAATATTATAGATGAACTAGGTTAATTTGTCAAAACAGAGCTAAAGGCAAACAAAAAAAAAAAAGATAATAGGCGTTAATAGTTTAGTTGTTCCTAGTTTATAATATTTTTCACATGAAACTAAATGAACTAGTAAGACTAGGCAAGAAAATAAGGAAAATAATGACTGCATTTAGAATACACTACCCAAAATCTGACATAGAAAGATTATATATAGAACGAATTGAAGGAGGTAGAGGCCTTACACAACTAGAAAACTACTATAAGATATCGAGCATAGGACTGCAGAATTATCTATTTCAGAATCAAGGAAAACTGATGCAAATAACTACAAAACATGAACAAAGCAAGAAACTGTTTTCTGTCTTCAAGAAAATTAAAAAATACAAAATAGGTCGGAATAACTTATTGATATGAAGAAAAATTTGGGCTACAAGATTCTATGATAAAGTAATGGCAAGAAAGGTCCCTACATGGATAATACAGGAATAAAATGAACAGAATTGAAATAGACAAAAATTAAGTTCTAACACTGGCTGAGAAGTGCGGGTATCAGTGCAGAGACTGAAGGGTTCGTAACCGCAGCGCCAGAAACCACTAAAAAATATGGTGTCATCTATTAAGACCGGTACATGAATTGCTTTTTCTCTTGGTGGTCCCTGATAACAATTTCTGGTCGATTAGCTTTTATCTCCCTATCTGTGTGTATTGGCATATCCCAGAGTATAGTTGCGTTGTCATTTTCTGAGACCATTTTTTTTTAGTATGCCTATACCATTTCTTTCTTTTTACTGTTGACAATCTCCGGTGCGGGCACAACTTTTAGCACATATAATTCCAACTCTGTCATGTCTATTGATGTATTCCTTTTTGGCCAAGACTGGACAGCCATAAACGATATTATTTATTTATTGTTTCTTTCCCACCGGATTTGCTAAAAGGCTGCTAGGCTAAATAATGTGCATCTGTCACTCTTACGGTCGCTTCGGGGTACGATTTCGTTTCGTCTTGTTCCGAAGTATATTGTATTTATTACACACTATATCTATTAAGTGATATTTTACGAGCTGACCACTGTAGCCTCTGACTTTTCTACGGTTTATGTATGTTAAGTATGTCATCTAGATAAATGATGATGATGATGATGATGATGATGATGATGATGATGATGATGATGATGATGATAATGATGATGATGATGATAATAATAATAATAATAATAATAATAATAATAATAATAATAATAATAATAATAATAATGGTTTCAAATTTTTCCACAAGCAATTTTGGTGGAGGAGATGAGTCGATTACATGGACTCCAATATTCAATTGGTACTTATTTTATCGACCACGAAAGGATGAAAGCAAAGTCGACCTCGGCGAAATTTGAGCTCAAAAAATAAAGACCGACAAAAAAATGCTAAGCATTTCGTCCAGTTAAGCATTTTCAGCTTGCTGCCCTGCAGTACCAGACAGTGGCTCTCGTGGCTTCTGATCTTAACTCGCTGGAAGTGTTATCATTTACATTGTCTTGTCTTGGTATAAAAGATGAGCCACAACAAATATTCTGCGCAATGCCACAGATTTGCTTGTCAGTTGTTTGATCTTAACCAATTGAGTATGTCACTTAGTAGCTGACGATATGTGCATCTCTGTTCACGAGCAGAAGTAGTGGGGAGCATCATAGCCATATGTTAAGAGGAATTCTCTGAAATTTGGATAATTCACCTTTGGAAACATGGGTGTTTCATTCAACCTCCTTAAACAACCCTTTTCCAGGGATCTTATGAGCGGGATGGGCTACTCGACATGAACAAAAATCCTAAAAGGGCCCTACCTGCAGGGTCATGCGCTGTTTATCTTGATATGCGATCACCATGTCGCGGACATATGGTTGTGATGCATGTGCCTGGTGTACCCTTATCAGACGGGTAGTCATGACGTGTATACTGGGCTTCGTATATTTTATCCCAGTATCACTTTGGACTGCTCTCTTACTCAATAATGATGATAATGATAATGATGATAATAATAATAATAATAATAATAATAATAATAATAATAATAATAATAATAATAATAATAATAATAATAATAATAATAATAATAATAATAATCTGAGTATATGAGAAATAAGTCAGAAAGACTGATTTCGGCTGCCAGAGAAACTGCGGAAACGGCAATGGAATACAAGAAAAGAAGAAAACAGGAGCGGAAAAAAAAAACATCCGGGGAAAAGGACTTCTCGGTCAACATCTCAGACAAACGCAGGACGTCGCAGATGGGGAGTCTTGGTTATGGCAGAAAAATGGAAACATTAAGAAAGAAACAGAAAGACCATAGTAGCAAAAAGTTTGTGTTCCCACATATTTCATGGAAGCACTTCACTCGGGTGTAGATATTCATTTCCATGTGCCGATTCGTCAGTGGCTCATACTTGTAAGGTATTGTGCATCTGGCAGTCGCATCCAGTAATTCTGCAGGAGCTAATGAATTTGTTCTTCATTTGTATATTTTTAAATGTTCTGCCGTTTTTAACTTAGTGTGTTTATTTGCCATATATGTCTGTATAATATTTGTCATCTCTATTGCGAAGGATTTCGTCTTTGAAAAATATTGCTCTATGCGGTCACACTGGTAATAGTGGTGATGTTAAAGTTAGTAACAAGTGATGGTAATACTTTCTTTGTTATCAGAAATTGCTTCGCTTGCTTTGTTATTCGTTGTTGGTGTGTTGTTGTTAATTAGCGCTGTGGTGGCGATGGTGATGCTTTCATTGTTGCGATACGCTGCTTTGCATGCTTTTAAAAAATTATTGTTGAAGTTGATGTTAACTGCTGCAAGGGCGGCAGTGGTGTTGATGATAATGTTTGACAGGCTGCTGTTATCATTCTTTGGCATGTTGTTGTTGTCAGTGTTTCCGTTCATGTAAATTTTTAAAGATTTTTGTACCTTGATGAGAGGAAAGGCATCGCTTATACTCTCTTCAAACCTATCACTTCCTTTGACTGATTGGTTGTTAAAGTCATCACCATCTTTTAAATTTGTTTTCTAGAAATTCTAGAACAACATTTTTGAATATTTTCCTCCAAAGGGGCAAGAAACAAAAGCGCTAATCAGCTCACTGGCTCCTTGGTTAACTTAGCAAAGGCATATAATATATGTTAGCAAGGAAAGTGTTAACAGATATATAAAAAAGCAAGACTTATGGAAAGTAATTGAGTACATGTTGTTGATACAAATAATAATAATAATAATAATAATAATAATAATAATAATAATAATAATAATAATAATAATAATAATAATAATAAGAAGAAGAAGAAGAAGAAGAAGAAGAAGAAATAAATTTCAATGAGTATTACTTACTCGGGTATAGTCCAACCCTTTGTCAGCTATA
>NC_068991.1:50136088-50138027 GCF_001194135.2 Octopus bimaculoides
AGCAGATGACAACGTTTCTCTAAAAGAAATGGAAAAACTTTCAAAATACAAAGACCTGGAAATAGAGATAACTCGAATGTGGAATCTAAAAACAGAAACAATTCCTGTCATAGTAGGTGCCTTAGGTATAATAAAAAAATATTCAGACGAATACATAACAAAAATACCAGGACTTACAAATATATATAACATACAGAAAATTGCACTACTGGGTACTGCACACATTCTACGCAAAACACTTTCAATACAGTAAACATAAGAGCACCACAGCAAACCACAGCACATACCCAAGGCGCACAGAGCTGCGCTCGGTAGTGAAGTGAAAGCACGTTATAAAAATAAAACTACTGAATAATAATAATAATAATAATAACAACGACAGCAACAACAAAAACAACAGCAACAATAGCAACTAAAACAACAACAAATAAAATAAATGGACAATAACAGATAAAAATGAAAAATATAAAAAGTAATCAACTGACTCCCAACCATGACAAATAGTAACCCTGAACAAAACAACAAATATCTCAACCTTAGTAAGTCACTAATCTAAAGATGGAAAATCTTCAGATTACAAAAAAACTGGTTCCGTCTTGTAGTGAACTAACGAATATAATATGAACGTATAGTTCAGCGTACAAATTATTTTGAGTAATGACAATAAATTGATTTTTATTTAATACACGAAGTGTATTTATCAAAAATTTAGAATTTCAATTTGTATTTTTCATATTTAAAAACTTTCTTCATTACTTTCACGGTGCACCTGACAATATCTTGTGGCGCCAGTGTACCACGGCACACCGTTTGAGAGCTTCTGATCCAATCCTTTGATAACATATTCAGAAACTTTGTTTAAGGAAGCCAAGTAGTTATTGTTGCGAGGAATATAACTCTGTACTTATACTTTGTCTGAAGTTTTGGAAAGAAATGTATAAAAGTGAACTTCGAGTAGTAGTAGTAGTAGTAGTAGTAGTAGTAGTAGTAGTAGTAGTAGTAGTAGTAGTAGTAGTTATATTGATGATGATGATAATGATGGTTGTGAAGTTGATGATGATGATAATAATGGTTGTGAAGTTGATGATGATGATATAATGATGATGATGGTTGTGGTGAAGATTATTGTTGCTGTTGTTGATAGCTAATAGCAATGTAGTCATTGTGTAGCCTGAATCAGTCAGTCCTGACTGGGCTGACCGATCAAAGATGTTGCAACCAGAAGCAAACCGTTTCCTGGTATATATCGAGGACTTAACATTGTCTGACGCGGGAGAAAGGGATGTTATTTCTCGCAGGTTGTGCGGTCGTGTAGAGGCTCTCAGTGTAGTTGCTAGTGGTGTACTTTATTGGTAGTGAAGGGACTCATGTAGCAGCAGCAGCAGTAGCAGCAGCAGTAGTAGTAGTAGTAGTAGTAGTAGTAGTAGTAGTAGTAGCAGTAACAGCAATAACAGCAGCAGCCGGAGTAGTAGTAGTAGTAGTAGTAGTAGTAGTAGTAGTAGTAGTAGTAGTAGTAGTAGTATTTGTTGTTGTTGCTATTGTCGGTTGCTGAAACAGTTGAACTCTGCTAATAGCAAACACGAACAGCCACGGTACTTCCAGACATATACAGCACGTATTTATATATACATGGTAGACACCTGCATACATGAGGACACATACACATGCACACATTACTTACACACATACATAACACATACGTACGTATATACATACACATATATACATAAACATATATACACACACATACGCATACAAGCACTCAAACATTAATACATACATACATGTGTGTATTTATATATAATATATATATATATATATATATATATATATATATATATCTTTCCTTTCCCGAGTGTCCAATAACACTATCCGTATCAAGTCCTCACTCTGTTGCTTTTTTGTTATTGTTTTTTGTGTTTTTTTTTAACTATATATA
>NC_068991.1:50138272-50139626 GCF_001194135.2 Octopus bimaculoides
TGGCACCTTGGGCAAGTGTCTTCTACTATAGCCTCGGGCCGACCAAAGCCTCGTGAGTAGATTTGGTAGACGGAAACTGAAAGAAGCCCGTCGTATATATGTATATATATGTATGTATGTGTGTATATGTTGTGTATCTGTGTTTGTCCCCCCAACATCGCTTGACAACCGATGCTGGTGTGCTTAGGTCCCCGTAACTTAGCGGTTCGGCAAAAAGAGACCGATAGAATAAGTACTAGGCTTACAAAGAATAAGTCCTGGGGTTGATTTGATTCGACTAAAGGCGGTGCTCCAGCATGGCCGCAGTCAAATGACTGAAACAAGTAAAAGAATAAAAGAATATATACATACATACATATATACATGCATGCATGCGTGTACACATACATACATACATACATACACTTGTAGAGCGTTAGAACTTGACAAGTCAATGTACCGGGAAATCACTGAAGCAAGGTAACACTTTGGTACTTGTCTGTCAACAAGTAAAGCTGATTGGCTGCTGTCAAGCATCTGAGTAGATCAAGAGACACTCCATCAACAGCGCTGCGGAGAGAATGGTCTCTTATTTCTCAGCCACTTTTATAAAGCTACCAGACGCTGCTGTTACTTCTATAATAATAACAATGACGACCAACATTGAAGCAAGCGTCGTCGGTAGCCATAATGGCGGAGCTACTGGAGATGGTGTTGGTGACGTATGCAGATATCCAGAAGATGGCGGCGAGGGAATCACTACTGATAGTAAAAGGTAGTAACTGTGATGGTGCTAAAGGGAAGGAGAAGATGGGAGAAATACAGAAAAAGGAACTGGAAATATAGAAATAAATAAACAAATGAGTAAAATGTAGAAAAACAAAATATTGCGACAGAAGTAAAAAATGATTGGGAGCAGAAGAGATGGCTTTGGTGATAGAAATGACTGGAGACTACGAGCAATATTTCAGCTGTGATCATCCTGTTTTAATTTTAGGGATATACAGGTCTACCTCTCTTGCGTACTTCTCTATTTTAATGTGGTGGGTATGATTTGATGAAAGTTGTTTTTTTTGGCTGCTATTTCTAGTAGGTTGTGTGACCGAATACAGGCTCATGAAATAGAGAGAATCAGGACTGTACGGCTGATATAAGGTAGCGAGAAAGCCCACCGTCACCTAGACCACTGAGATACCTGGGCAAACCATAAAACACCAAAAATCTCTCATCCTTTCTGAAGAAGAGGTAAGCACAGAAGATTATAACAGCTGTAAGAAAATAGGGTTCGACAATATTTTTCTCAATCTTTCTTCCTCACACACTAACAAATCTGTTTCTTTTGCTCCGTATGTTCTGCTTTGCACATACATACACT
>NC_068991.1:50139746-50141251 GCF_001194135.2 Octopus bimaculoides
CTCATCGATGAAAATCCACTATCACATAAAGAAAAATTAATAATTAAAAGCACAATAAATGAGTATAATATAATACAAAGTAAATATCATAAGATAAACTATATATTTATATATATTTTAATCTGTTAAGCTCAATTTAATTTTAATTTTTTATAAATTGATTTTAATTGAGTTTTTACCTGTAATTTTGGATTTTGTCCCTAATATTATTATATATATATATATATATGTTTGGTTAATAAAATCAAAATAGGATAAAAATCTTTTACAAGAATTTTATCAGGAAGCTAGTGTGTAAAAAAATTCGTAAGGGAAATTTCTATTCCCAAGAATATACTTATTCGTTTATATATATATAAAGGGCATTACTACAGAATAATGCCATATATATATTTGAAAAATGAGTAGAGATGGCTCTTTTTGAGGGGGTAATGGGATCATTTTTATTTTAATCTTAATAATAATGTTTACGTCTTTTCCTTCACATAGCCTCTTACAATTGGCTGAGAGCATCAAAGTAAAACTCTCTATGATCATCTACCTACACAGAACAAATTCAATGAACAGTATATTTCCATTCAAAAGAGATATTTAACATCACATTATCATTAAGATTAAAATAAAAATCATCCCCTCGAAAAAGTCATCTCTACTCATTCTTTCAAATATATATAATACTGTACTAAGGACTTTCTCTTTATTATTCAATTATATATATATATATATATACATACATCCACATGCTTGTATACATACGTACGTATACACACATACATACATGAATATATACAAACAAACATATATATATAAACACACACACACACACACACATATATATATACATACACATGCATATACTTATACATATTCATATACAGCATATTCATACGTGTATGTACGCCTGTATATAAATGTTTATATACGTACGTGCATCTATGTATATATGTATATTGGGAGCGAACTCGCAGCAAGCTGTTTGCGGACCAGTCTTAACCCTCGGTGGGGTGGTATCAATGTTGTTTTATCGACGTCGCTAAACACTGTCAAGAGTTCATTTATTTACTAAGATGTTCCACACTCTTTAAAGATAGTAAAATTTTGTCACCCAATGATGTATTCAGACACTCATTTCCGTATATGACACTTGTGCAATAGAACAAAGATTGCTAGTCATTACCACCAAAGCACGCGCGCGCACGCACACACACACACACACACACACACACACACACACACACACACACACACACACACACACACACACACACACACACACACACACATGCACACATTCATATACACACATTCTCACGCATCGACGTACCTACATGTAATGTATTTCCAGTCCACTTTTCACACAGACGTTGTCAAAAGTGGATCTGATTTATCGAAGCATTTATTTGGTCAATTAGGTGATAAATGGTTCGCTTTTGTGGATGAACTAAAGCGTGTCAGGTTGTCAGGCAGAGGCATCAAGGTTTACGCATACACTCGTATATATATAT
>NC_068991.1:50142750-50146069 GCF_001194135.2 Octopus bimaculoides
TATAATATATATATATATATATAATATATATATATATATATATATATATATATATATATACATACATAATGAGTGCATGTCATGCATATGTACAAAATATATGCACACTATATAATATGCATAAGATATAATATATGTATATATACAAATACACTTGCATATATATATATATATATATATATATATATATATATATATATATATATATATATAGTAGTGTAGTAGGCTTTGCATGAAAAATTTGTCTGAGATTGATAAACGTTTTAAATGTTTGTCTTAAGGTGAAGGCAATATAAGTTATAAAAGATATGATACAAATTGATGGTTTCTACGTTTACCTTGTATTGCAATATTTTGGGGGTTAGGACCTCTTCTTCAGGAAATTTTCGGAGAAATGGTGTTGTGAGCTGATTTCTCTGTTCTGTATGGTGAAGACAGCACACAGCTAATACTAATCAAACAAACAATGAAGAGCTATATGACACTGTTTGCTAACATATATCAGCAAATAAAGTCATATAAAAATCTTACCCTTTATTATTTATGTAATTGTAATTATACTCTTTGGTTAATGTACCAGCCCAATCTAACCCATATACATTACTGTACATTTCAGCGGTCATTCTGTTATCTAGTTTCTTTTCACGGGGTACTTGCTGAGGTACTCGTCTGTATTTCTGTAATCTTTATTCTCCTCCACTATATGTATGTGTGAGTGTCTGTGTCTGTGTGTGTTTATGTGTGTGTATGAATCTGTGGTATGTATGTATGTATGTATGTATGTATGTATGTATGTATGTATGTATGTATGTATGTACGCACACATACACACACATATATAAAAGCACGTATCCAGCATGAAGAACTTAAGCGAGCTGCGCGAAAGCGCACAGCTCGTATAGTGAATGGGGAAAGCTTGATCTGCAATGTTTGCAGTCGTGTATGCTCGTCAAGAGCAGGGCTCATTAGCCACCAACGGAGCCGCAAATGCAAAATATAAGTTAGTCCTAGAGCGCACAATGTTCCTGAAGGTCGGTAATGGTCTTCCTCGGTCACGAGTGGACGGCCATCATGTATGTATGTATGTATGTGTCTATTTATACATTTACATTTGATTAAAGTTACAAATTCTACCCATCTCCACTACCGTTGTTCCAAGCTGGGCATTACGGGCCACTACTATGGTAAACAGCGCTAGGATATATCAAGTATTATATTCCAAACAGTCCGGCGTCCTAATGACGACGAAAACTCTTCGATCACATTTATGTTGTTGGCAGCGACAGACAACATAACATTAAAAGACTACCATAGATAATAACATTAAAGATTCTTAGTGCAGTGGGTGGAAATCTGTCTTAGCTGCAGCCACTTGAAAATCTATCTATCTATCTATCTATCTATCTATCTATCTATCTATCTATCTATCTATCTATCTATCTATCTATCTATCCGTCTGTCTGTCTGTCTGTCTATCTATCTATCTATCTATCTATCTATCTATCTATCTATCTATCTATCTATCTATCAATCTATCTATCTATCTATCTTTCTATATGTGTGTGTGTGTGTATATAAACATATACACACGCACACATATACAAAAAGCATAAAACCAGGATGTATGGAAGGTGAATATGTTATTTTTAATAATCTATTTGATTTCCGTATGATTACAGCTGTTTCGCAGCTTTCTTCAATAAGTATTATTTTCAGTATGCCAAATTATACGCACTTTTTTACATCAATATGTATGGTCAGTAGTATATCATTGAATTGCATAGTCACAAATTGATGCAAATAAAGAAAGTTGACTCATCAGATCACTGGAACATAATAGCTACATCTACGATTCAAATGGAAGTTCAGCTGAATCGTGGATGATCTGGTGATTTGATGCGATAGATTTTTGTTTTTGTTAATTTGTATGATTTATAAACATACAGTTGTATTGCATAATGCTGAGCATACATAATAACGTAAACACGTACATACAATTTTCTAAACTGAAGATGATACTAAATAAAGAAGTTTTACGAAACGGCTGTAATTATAAAAAAATTCATATGGAAAAATAAATCTATTTTTACCACTCACACCTCCTAAATTTATACTTTATATACTTGTCGCCGAAAAAAATATTATTCGGATTTCCTGGATCTTCAGTTGTACGGATGTATTGTATTATACTACAGAGTAATTGATTACTACGCAAACTGTCAGCCAATCCCGAAAGGAGAGCGTACTGTGGATGCCGCTTGATTTTCTAAATCCAACTTTCTACTATACTTTATATATATATATATATATATATATATATATATATATATAATAAGATTTTATAGTTTGCTTGAAGCATTGTATATGGAATGTAATGTTGAAAGATTTAAAAGGCCAAATAAGGCAAATAGATTTTAAGATGAGGTAACGTAAACTAAAAGTAAGTTACCTGGTAATCTTTGGTTTTATATGTATTCAATATTTCGGGACATACAAGTTCCTTCTTCAGGGTTAAAAAGGAACTGTCCTTGGTAAGATGTTTTTTGTCGGAGATAAAATAATTCTATGACTGTATTTGAATTTTCAAGCGTTTCTCTTGTGAATGTTATTGACGTCAAATATTAACTTATCGCTCCACAAATCAATTTTCATCACCTGGTATGGATGGAAAAATGTGGACAATTTATAATAAAGCGAGTTTGCTAACATCGTAAGTTACACACCCGTCCAAGCTAATAGTCGCCATACAACTCACGGTTTAGCAAATAAAATTGCTAAAAGGGCGAATAAAAATCCAAGAAATTAAGGAACGAGTAAAACAGGTAAAACACAGACTATAACCGTTTCATAGCAAAGCAATGCTTGTTACATAAATTGTATCATGCATAGAAACAGTTTAGCTAATCGTCAGGTCCTATTATCTAAAATTTGTTTTCATCGTCTCATGGAGCTGAACAGATGAATTATTACACTAGCCACAGCACGAAAATCGCAAGTTTGATAATTTATTTATTCATCTCCACGCGACACTGTAAACAACTTATACGTAATAAGACCTGAAGATTAGCTAAGCTGGTTCTGTGTGTGATACAACTTATATGACAAGCTTTGCTTTACTATAGAACAGTTGTAGTCCGTGTTTTACCGGTTCCGTTCTTGCTTTGTCGAATATATGTATATATAAATATATAGGTGAGAAAGTTGGTATGTGAAAGCAGGTGGTTGGATGTATAAAAGAATATAAATATATAAATATATATATATATATATATATATAATGTATATATGTGTATATATATATATATATATATATATATAT
>NC_068991.1:50146718-50150260 GCF_001194135.2 Octopus bimaculoides
ATATATATATATATATATATATATATATACACACACACACATACATAATTATATGTAAGAAATTAAAATGACAAAGGAATAAGAAATTATGTCTTGAACTTCATGACGTTCATGACGTAATTTCTTATTCCCTTGTCATTTAAAAAAAAATTCTTGTTACTCCTCTGTACCCGAATGATGCTTTGTTCGGAAGCATGTATATATTGAATTCTAACACCGGGTTATTAATATCGCTATGCCTATACAAAGAGAGAAGCAAAAAGTGGTGATGGAGAGAAACAAAGAAAAAGCAGAATAGGTAGAGAGAGAGAAAATAGGGAGTCGGGAGAGAGAGAGAATAGGGAGTCGGCAGAGAGAAGCGTAGGGGAAGATAAAGTGTTTGAGAAACAACGAGATCGCTGCAAAACAAATTGCATTAATTATTTGGAAAGCTCTATGTGATAGAAACTTAAGAGTTAAGGCTTAACAAATGAGTTATTCATTTATTCGGCAAACAAGTTTACTTTTCTCTTATATATGTGCACCTTAATGTGTGTGTGTATTTGTATGTGTATATATTTATGAGTGTGTGTGTGTGTTAATATGTGTGTTTATGTATGTGTATACCTTTGTTATGAATGTCAAGCTTTTGTTTCTAACTGCTGTATACTTTTATTTTCGTTTGCACATGAGTTTCTGTTTGTTGTCTAGGAAAAACGACATTCTGTTTAATATATTGGTTCCAAACTTTGGCGCAAGGCCACCAATTCTAGGTTTGGCGGGAGAGTCGATTAGATCGACTCCAATACTCAATTCGTACTTTTTTATCGACCTCGGTGGAATTTGGAGTCAGAACGTAAAGACGGACGAAACGCCGATAGGCATTTTGTCCGGTGCAGTAACGATTCTGCCAGCTCGCTACCCTATTCTGTTTAATATATCGTGATAATAATGAATGAGATTCTCGTTTAGAGTATTCTAAAGATCAGAAATCATTGAAATCTTTTAGGCAAAAAGACGTGTGTAAATGTGTAATAGTCGGATCATTTTATCGCCACAATGGATCGTTTAGCCTAAAATCGTGGATCATGCAAACAGGTTTCGCATTTTATTATCATCAGATATTTAAAGGCAGTGAGCTGGCAGAATCTTTAGCATGCTGGCAAAATGCGTAGCGGTATTTCGTCAGTTTTTACGTTTTGAGTTCAAATTCCGCCAATGTTGACTTTTCCTTTCATCCTTTCAGAGTCGGTAGCATAGACACAAAGACACACACACATGAATACACACACACATACATACAGACAGACAGATAAACACACACACACACACACACATACGACGCGGCTTCTTTCAGTTTCCGTTAACCAAATTCATTCAGAAGGCTTTGGTCAACCCGAGGTTATATTAGAAGACACCTCCCCAAGGTGTCACGCAGTGGGACAGAACTCTGAACCATGTGGTTGGGAAGCAAGCTTGTTACCACACAGCTACATTTGCGCCTTTCTCAGTTTTATAAAAATTCCATTTTGAACAAGCTTTCAGAATTGATATCTGTCGCCGTAGAACCAAAATGTACAAAAATAATTTTAGTTATGTAACGATCGGCAATCGAATACTTACGTCATAATCATGTACGCTCCAAAAATTTCAATTCAGTTCACGAATCTAAACAAATTCATTATTTTTGCCGTCGTATGTTACAAAAACCAGCGATCGAACAACTGAACAAACTACATCAAAAAGATTTTTTTGTTTTTGTTTTTGTTAACCTTATTCAGCAGTGCTTATAGTTTATTCTAGTAGATAAATACAAAGTTGTCTGATATATTACACTGATTACTTAAAAACCAGTAAACGTGAAACTGATGGCTGCAATCGATTTGACTTCAGTTTAAAATGTATAACCATAACTGACTCTACATCCTTCTTTTAAGGTACTTACACCTCTGGAGTGGAGGCGCAATGGCCCAGTTCTTAGGGCAGCGGACACGTGGTCATAGGATCGTGGTTTCGATTCCCAGACCAAGCTTTGTGAGTGTTTATTGAGCGAAAACACCTAAAGCTCCACGAGGCTCCACGAGGCTCCGGCAGGGGATGGTGGCAAACCCTGCTGTACTCTTTCACCACAACTTTCTCTTACTCTTACTTCCTCTTTCTGTTGTGCCTGTAATTCAAAGGGTCAGCCTTGTCACACTGTGTCACGCTGAATCTCCCCGAGAACTACGTTAAGGGTACACGTGTCTGTGGAGTGCTCAGCCACTTGCACGTTAATTTCACGAGCACGCTGTTCCGTTGGTCGAAAACAAAAGATCAACTAGAACCCTCGACGTCGTAAGCGACGGAGTGCCAACAACACCTCTGGAGGGTTTTTTTTTTTACACTGTTGGGTATCTCTTATATTGCTTACTATGTCAAAGGTATTGAGACAATTGAGAAAGTGGTAATTACACACTACGTCATCAATATTTAGTTGCTCTTTAAATTCTTGGTTAGGGAGCCGCGTGTCTAATTAAGCATGTAAGTGTTAATACTTGTGGTTTTAATACTTGTAGTTTTATTGTTTTTTAAACAGTTTTATCGTCTTTTAAATCGTTTAATTAGCTTTAAACATAGGAAGGTTTATAATATTAGTTTATAACAAGTACTTTTATTGTTCCTGTTTAATGAAATTTAAGTGTATATTAGTCACCGGTAATTTGATATTATAACTTGTACTGGTGATATATTGATGAGTATGTAGTGTTATATTATTAACTTTTGAATGATGAAATAACGTATTTCACTCAAAAAAAATTAGTAAAATTAATTTCAATCGTGTTTTGTTTTGGAAAGAATTTTATAAAGTATAAACTTTCATTATAGTAATATCTATGGCAGACCGGCGTGATTATTATTTATATGGACTTAAAGATGGATCGCAATTTAGCATATAATTTTGTTATTGCTGTTTATTATTAATACCGATATAATGTACATTGATTTAAATGTCTCTTGTTGTAATTTTAGTAAGGTTAGTGTTTAATCCTGCCTATATATTGATTGATTGAAATAATGTGGTTATTAAGCTTTACTTTTACATTACACTACGGAAGACAGCTGGGATTATAATTTTTTATGATTTAATAGAGTTGTCGCTGTTTAGTTATGTATTTAGGAGGGGTTGTAATTTACTTATGGAATTTATTTATCGATACGGTTGTACAATGGGTAAATGTGTTTGAAAGTTGTGATTTCTTTGGTCTGTTTGTTCCCAAACAACACTTATTTTGGTGATGTTGACACTGCCGGATTGAATGGTACTGCCCAGGTGTCGAAACCATAATTATATCCGTGGGGCAGCTGATGATGGAGATATGCTGGATTGTTGGAATGGCTGTTTTGTTTATGTGGATTAGTATTATTGGATTGTTGGTATGGCTGTGGAATAGTATTATAACACATCTTTTTGATACATGCATACATATATATAAACACACTCAACGACATCTTCACCGCCAACACGACCAACAAAAGCCACCGCACCAACACCACTAAGAATACATACTCACACATAGACCGTG
>NC_068991.1:50150368-50159153 GCF_001194135.2 Octopus bimaculoides
ATATATATATATATATATATATATATACATATATATGCATATATACAAATATCTACACACATACACACACACACACACATATATGCATACATACATTCATATATATATATATACATACACACTTATACATGCATATATACATTTATATATGACATATGTATACACACACATGCATACATACACACATACACATATACATACATACATACATGCATACATACATACATACACACATACATAGTATACATACATAATACATACGTATGTATGTATGTATGTATGTATGTATGTAGACGCAGACGATAGTCTAAAGCGTGTCTTTGAAGGTTTTCCCTTACAACCCAAAGAAGCCCAGATCAGTAAATGTTTTTATTTGTTCTTTTCCAAATAGGAGAAACCCCTTTTATTCACCAACTTAAGGTCATTTATACCGGATTTTAACGACTATTGGTTATGTGGAATTTAGTTTATTCGATCATTTCAGATTTAAATAATATCAGCTGCACCAATATTGACATGAATCTTACTACTCTATCTGTGAGATATCTTCGCAAAATAAAGACGAAATGTAATTTAATTCAATTTCACTCGGTTTTGTCATTAACTCGTGGTGTTCTCCGATGCTATAAGAAGTCCAAGAATATCCTGCGATTGGCGATATGAAGTAGTTAAAGAAATTGTGGGACGAATCTAACCTAAACTCAAGCCACTTCACAGTTAAACAGGTTTCTTTCTATATCCGGAAGATGGCTGTCAGAGAGCAATCAATGTTATCCTCCTTCTGATGCTAGTAGTCATTCCGACTATATTCAAAATCAGTCCAAAACTGCCATAGACACCGACAAGTATGTAAACAAACTGACACCGCCAGCTCCTCGATCATTCAACTCTGTCGGACCAGTATCTCCGCCTGTTGATTCTGTAGAGATGATTATAGAATATTCGCAGCTGAAAAACATTATGTAACCATTGTTCGAAAATAATTTCACCAGCTTCTGTAATATATCGTTAAGTAAGTGACAGGATGGGAAGAAAATCAGCCACCCTCATGATAGAAATTATTGCTATTGTTAGTGACAGTATAGAAAGTGATAAAACGTACTGGAATATCCAGAACTACCTGTATTCGGCCGCTATCATTCTGATGGAATACTTGAAAGATATTTGGAAAGCAAACGGTAATCGAAAAGACATTATGAGCAACCAAGGTTGGTAACGACTCTAAAAGAAGGGAAAAAGAATTTATTTCACAGAATAGAGCAGTTAAATGCCATTAGGAAGTGTAGTGTGAATGGTAAGTTCATATCACACCAATACATCTTGAGAAAATAACGAAAATGGCCGGAGATATTGCTCCAAATCTTGAGGGAAATGAATAACTATAAAACGTGAACTCAAAATTCAGAGTAAAAAAACCTCGTTATAGGAAAAGTATTACAATGAAATAAGATAAAATACAAGTTTGTTTTCAACTTATAAGTTATGTACAATGAGGTGAATGAGTAAGGGATCTCTTCCCAGGAAGATATAAAGTCATTCTTATCTAGGATTTGGAATGAAAGTAAGGAGTTTAATGGGAATGCAATAAATCGAGAATACTGTACCAACACCGTCAATAAAACTTAACGATCGACGTTGAAATTTTCATCATTACTTTGAAATGACAACATAATGGGAAGACACCAAACAACCCCCTCAAATATAGTTACTGGTATAAAATGTTGGCGTTTTAGAGAGGGAGTCAGAGAGAGACAGGGAAGGCAGGAGTGATAAAAAGTGGAAGGAAGAGCGAGAGAAATGTGGTTTAACTTCAGTTTAGTTTCAAAGCATGCCTAAAATGGGTCTTGTTAAAAAAAAAAGAAAAAGAAAAACACGCCGTAAATTTAATTCAAATCTTTCTCCACAATTTTTCCTATCTCTCGATATGTGTGTGTACATATATGTGTATATATATATATACACACATACATTTTGTTATTGATAACGTCACACGTATAATGATCATCGAATTGTTGATACAGAAACTTAGTCTATTATATATGTCTCCATATCTATATCAATCAACACATGCACGCGCGCGCACACACACACATATGCATGCATGCATACATACATACATACATACATACACAGTACGCAAATACACAGTATGCAATTTGTTGCATTTACATAATATGTGTGTGTGTCTGTGTGTAATATATATAGGGTGGGCCAAAATTAGTGCCCCAACTTGAGTTTTTGAAAAAAGATACATGACATGTAATGAAAAGGTAAAAAATGGACATGTAATACACCCACAAATTTTACATGAAACATGAAGAGAACATCAATTTGACAAGTCATTCAAAGTGACGGCCATTCGTTGCTATTCACGACTCGTAAGGCCTGGCCAAACTTTTCGACACATTTGTTCGGAAAGTTGACCGAGACATACAGTTACTTGTTCCAATTGGTTCAAATTATGGATCGTTTCCTTATAGACTTGATCCCTGAGAAAAACGTCACACGGAGTTAAACCCGGAGACCTTGCTGGATATTCACAAAAGCTGTCGCGACACCCAATCCAACAATTTCGTAGGTGCTGATCGAAGAAGTTTTTTGAACGTTTGTCATAATGAGGCGGTGCTCCACCTTGCACAAAGATTTTGGAATGACATTATCGAAAATACGGCCAGGCGATGTTTTCACACAACGCCAGATAACGATCGCCATTCATCGTCTCTCGATGAACATGAATTGCACAAATTCCTGAAGACGATATCGCCGCCCAAATGACAAGAGAAGTTGAATTGACGTGCTTTTCTCAAACCATTCCAGGGCCATCTTCTGAATAATAGAAGCAGTTATGGCGGTTGATGCGACCGGAAACATGGAAAGTCGCTTCATAAGAGAAAATGAGTCGCTAAAAAAATCTGGAATCTCTGGCTTCTGCCAGCATTCTCTCACAAAATTCGACACGTCGAATAATCAATGACATATAGAAATAATAACGGCATGCATCAAGAAACTACAGAACTAATAGACACACATAATTGAGATACATAAAGTCGGGGCACTAATTTTGGCCCACCCTGTATACACACGCACACACACGCACATATACCCATATGTTAAACGAGGGTGATGAGGTGAATGACGTTTACAAAACCTTTCTCTAACAATTGAAATTTGCCTCTTAGAGAAAGTAAACCAAATCTAATACTAATCATTAATTACTATCGTAAAAAAAGGATAACGAGAATTTTAACAAATTAATTAATTTCAATAATTGGAATGAGTTTAGATGAATTAAGAAGTGATCCACTGAATTATGTATCTAAATTTATGTCATTAACCTACTTAAGTTATTTTCCTTAAATTATATTATTTTTAACTCTGCAGATTACTAGGAAATTACTATTGACTAAGAATCTTAGTAACAATTTTCTTGCTATAAAAAATATTTGTGAATTGATCAAGCTGGCTTCAGTTGAACTGGCTTCGCTGACAGGATCCTATAAAACCAGAAAATGCCCCAAATTGACTCTCTTACTTGCTCACAGTGATCAAATTTCTCCACATAATACAGGGGTTCTCAACCATTTTTTACTATTTTATTCTGGTGGACCCCAGTAGCCATTCCATGTTTAAAAACTAGTTTTATAGAATGTTATTTATTAATATTTTCACACATTAATTTGTGTAAGTTGAACTATGTAAAATGTTAGAGAAAGAAACCTAGCTGTTTCTTGCAATGCATACCAATACTTATGTCTAAAGCAAATTTTTTTCAGGGGCCCTTGTGGATCCCCAGTTTACATTTTATTGCATGGACCCCCAAATATCTTATATGGACCCTCAGGGGTCATATGGACCTCGGTTGAGGTCCACTGGCCTAACTTACAATTCAACTTTGAGAAATGCATTCTTAATTTTTAACAATTACCTCCCTTCTTCTTTGATAGTTACTATCAATTGCCGCTAGGTTTATACTTTCCCCATCGAAGAGGGAAATCTCACTTATTCCAGAATCGTTTACTTACGTCATTTAACATATCACCTCTTAACTTGTTTATCTAAATTTATACCATTGTTCAACTTGAGTTATTTCCCATTGCTTATTGCATTTTAAAAATATGTGTATACGTTTTAATCAGATACGCATATAGAGGCAAGTATATCCCAAGGCAATTACACACTCATACACAACCACATACATGCACACAAAGAATCACAGTGACACGAGATACACACCTCTAAACTCTTTCTCGCCTCCTGTCTCGCCTTTCTCTCTCCCCCCTCTCTCTCACGCACTCACAACCACGCGCGCAGATACACATCTATAAGCATAAAGATGCGCAGTTGCGCACTTATATCAGTGTGTATCTATAAACAAGGATGGTAACTGGTAGGACTGGATGATAGTGATGCTGCTGGAGCTGCTACCGGCACAAGTAGTGGTGGTGGTGGTGGTGGTGGTGGTGGTGGTGGTAGCTGGTGTTGGTGGCCATTGTAGTAGTAGTAGTAGTGATGGCGGTGGTGAGGGGGTGATGATGACGACGACAACGAAGACGATGACGACGATGATGATGATGATAATGCGTCGGTGGAGAAGATTAGAATTAAGCAACGCCAGAATGACAGGGAAGAGGAGTAGGAAAATGCAGGCGTTTGTGTTGAATCACAACACTGAAATGGAAAATGTTGGAAAATGTTTAAAAAGAAAAAATAAAGAGACTAAAATTAGGGTAAGAATAATTAACGTGAAACAAATTTTTCTTAAAGAGAATGAATTAAAGACGTGACAAAGACGTGATATGGAAGAAAGAATTCAAAGAAAGAGTTGAATGAGAGAAAATTTATGAATAAGCAAAACTGCATTGAGAAAGTAAAATAATGATAATAACGAAACAATTACATTTTCGTGAAAGAGAGAAAAACTGAATGAGAGAGAAAGAAGGAAAGAAGGAAAAAGAAGAAAAAGTAAAAAGAATGGAGGAAAGAGAGAAATTGAAGTGAATGAGTGAATAAATAGTCGTTAGTAGGAAAGAAAGAAAGTAATGAGTAAATGAAAGAAGTGATAAGGGAAAGAAGAATGTTAGAAATACAAAAGAAAGAAGTGGGAATGAAAGAAAGAAAGAAATGGAAGACGATGGGATAACCGAAAGAAAGACAGAAAGAAAGAAGAATAGAGGAAAGATAAAAAATAAACGAAAAGAAAAAATTTTAAAAAAGTAATGAATAACTTGAGAAAAAAAAAAACGTTAAGAAAAAGTTGTAGAGAAATAAAAAGAAAGAAGAAATATGAAAATCTTTAAAAAAAAGGACAGAAATAAATAAAATTAACAAAGAAATACGAAAAGAATTGAATCACTCAATGATTTACTATAGAAAAATAATGAGTGCGTGTGTCCGTGTGTGTGCGTGTGTATGTGTGTGTATATATATATATATATATATGTACACACACACACACACACACACACACACACACACACACACACACACACACACACACACACACATATATATATATATATATACACTCGTATATACATATATTTATACATATCAATCTGTATACACACACACACACACTCACTCATATATATACAAATTTACATTTCAAAAGGTCTGCCGGAAAAAAGGTACGTGCCTTCCTTCCGGCGCAACATTTGCACGGCACTAAAAAGTTTTGGGCGTCGTACAAATGTTCCACATCTCACTCAGTGTAGCAACAACCAACATAACTAGTGTGTAGAATGCAAGCCACTATACAGAAAAATGAAAATGAATACAGAAAGCGTAATTGGTATTTTATATTTCATATAATGTTCACGTGTTTCAGAAAGCCGACGGCCGTTATTACGTATACTCAGTTATGCAACACAATACATTCAATTCACTTCGTCAGCATTATGAGCAATAATACAACATAGAGAAAATTATGATCCTTTCTATACACAAGTAAACAAATTAAGTAGCATTAGGTTATTATAGCAGGGTAGAGGGTGAAGAAAGTGAGAGGGTAAGAATGCGTGATGGAGGAGCATGATGAGGTAGAGATAGGAAGGCTATCAAGGCCAAGCCTAGCCCTATTCACTGGTATGCACAGACACACATAAACATACAGAGTAATGAGGAAAGAAAGTAGAGGAAGAAACGGACTCCAGACAATGTATCTTTTACCTTTTAATTGCTTCAGTTATTCGACTGCGGCCATGCAGGGGCACCATTTGAAAGGGGTAGTCGAACACATCGACCTCAGTGCTTATTATTTTTTAAATCTAGTACTTTTTTTATCGGGGCCTTTTGCCGAACTGCTAAGTTTGGATTAAACAAACCAGCACCGGTTGTCAAGCGGGAGTGGTGGTGGACAAACACATACGCAAAGCACATAGATATATACACATCAGACACACACACATCTATCTATCTATCTGTCTGTCTGTCTGTCTGTCTATCTATCTATCTATCTATCTATCTATCTATCTATCTATCTCTCCCTCTCTCTCTCCACCTCTCTCTCTCTATATATATATACATACATGCATACATACATACATACATACATACATACATACATACATACATACATACATACAAATAAGAACCCACAGTATGGTGGAAGCTATAGCCACTCATAATAAAAAGGACTACTGGTGGAATGTCCCAGTGAAAACCTCAATTAAATGTAAGCATAATAGACCTGATATAATGATTTGAGACAGAGAAGAGAAACTATGTGCAGTTGTGGAAATTAGCTGCCCAGCGGATGTTAACATAGAGCTAAAGATCAGGGAAAAAGAGAATACATACGCTGAGCTATTGAGAAATCTGCAGTTATTCTATCCATATTACAAGTTCAGGTTTATACCTGTAATTATTGGGGTACGGGGATATATCACACACTGCCTAAATAGCAATCTTGAGAAATTAAGCTTCTCAAAACCAGAAAGGAGAAAGCTGATTCGAAGACTACAGATCCAAGCCATCACTGGAACTGTAAAAATCTGTAAAACTTTCCAGAAGTTTATCATTTAAGTATATCTGCAAGTACACATACATACATACACACATACACACATACAAAATACCCTGTTGGATCTAGGTTAGAAACTAACTCTTTCTCTATTGGCAAGAAATCCTGAAATAAAACTGATTAATGACATACATACATGCATACATACAATGTGTTTTTCAGTTTCCATCTATCAAACCCACTCACAAAGTTTTGGTCGCCCCGGGGCTATAGTAGAAGACGCTTAGGTTTTGAAACAAGCTTCTTACCACACAGTCACACCAGCGCCTAAAATTATGCTGGGGGTTTACGAGCAAGCTTTATGAACTAACTCAATCAAGTGTGGCATTGCTAAGAGAGCAGAGTTACTTTTGTATAGACAATGTGGAAAGTCATCTGAGACAGTTAGACATGTATTTAGTGGATGCTCAGAATCAACACATAAAGAAATAAAAAGAAAAACGTCCTGACAAAGAAGCAGTGCAAATACACTGGGAGTTCTGCGAGTTCTGGGTTAGAAAGTCTCAACAAGTGGAGCACCAGCATTTACCTGTAGCAGAGAATGGTCAGGTGAGACTCACATGGGATATGGCAATATGCATAGACAAAATGCTGCGACATTATGATCACTCTCTTACGGAAGGAGTCCAAAGAATGGATCTGCATTGACGTTGTTATACCTGCAGACCCGAATATCGTTAAGATAGCTGTCGAAAATGTCAGGAAGTATGAAGATCTAGGATAGGATCCTCAAAAGTGAGTGTAGTACCTATTGCAATCGGTGCACTTGGGACCATCTCAAAATGATCAATTTTCCGGCATCAAAAGCAGCGAATATCAAATTTCTTAGGAAGTATTCAGATTGGAACAGCTTATGTGTTGTGTCTCTGAGCTGCGGGTTGGAGCTGAGATGTGACATAGACATAAAATACGAAAAGTTATGTGAGTAATAATAATAATAATAATAATAATAATAATAATAATAATAATAATAATAATAATAATAATAATAATAATAAAGACACTGGCTCCCATGGCATCTGATCTTAACTGATTTGAAGTTATCACGTACATTGTTTTGTCTTGATGACAAAGATGGGTTACAGCAAATATTCGATTGTCAGTTGTTTGACCTTAACTAGTTGAGCACGTCCCTGGGTTGCTGACGATATGTGCATCTTTGATCACGAGCAGAAGTAATGGGGTGGGGGGCATCATAGCCATGTGTTGAGAGGAATTCTTTGAGGTTTGAATAATTCACCTCTGGAACAACCCTTATTCAGGGACTTTTTGAGTGGGATGAGCTACTTGACCTGAAGAAAATTCTAACTGGGCCCCACCTGCAAGGTCATGTGCTGCTTATCTTGACATAAGATCACCATGTCACGCACATATGGTTATTATGCATGTGCCTGGTGTACCCTTATCAGACGGGTATGTCATGGTAGGTATATTGGGATTCGTATATTTATACCCCAGTGTCACTTTGATGGCATGCACTGCTCTCTCACTCAATAATAACAACAATAACAGCAACGATGATGATGATGATGATGATGATGATGATGATGATGATGATGACGATGACGACGACGACGATGATGATGATGATGATGATAATAATAATAGTAATAATAATAATAATAAATGCCCGGATGCAGTACCAGGCAGTGACTCTCATGGCTTCTAATCTTAATTGATTGGAAGTTTTATCATGTACATTGTTTGTCTTGGTATAAAAAGATGGGCTACAGCAAATATTCTGCTTAATACCGCAGATTTGCT
>NC_068991.1:50161733-50163139 GCF_001194135.2 Octopus bimaculoides
CTATATATATATATCTGTCCTAAAGAAGAAAACAGACGTGTGACTATAGGGGATTCGCCATGATAGATCGCTAACTACTACACACATTTTTTTCTCTCTTTGTTTCTCTCCTTGTTTCTTTCCGTGTTCCTTTCTATGGAAGAGCGTAGGCTCGAAACGTTAAAGACTTTTTCAATTCCCGAGCGTTATACTAATACATCTATTTGTTTTCTACACCACCTGTCTTCGTCTGTTGTTTTTTTTTTTTGTGAATTCTCCCTATATATATATATCTGTATGTGTGCATGAATGTATGTATGTATATACATAGTATGCATAATATACATACATATATATATATATATATATATATATACATATATACATATAATGTATATATATTATATTATATATACACACACACATGTATCTATCTATCTATCTATCTATCTATCTATCTATCTATCTATCTATCTATCTATCTATCTATCTGTGTATGTATGTGTATTCTCTTCTATTTTTAATTATTTGAAATCTTCCTGTAAGGAAGGAACTGATTTCTTGCAAAGATGCGAAACTCCATCTTTGGAATGTAGATAAAAATACATTCACATTTTGAACTTTAGAAAAGTCTTCCATATTTTGACTGCCTTGCTTACAGATCATATATATGTATGTATGTGTGTATGTATGTATGTATGTATGTATGTTATCAATCAGTTTCATTTCTGTATTTCTTGTCCATAGAGAAAGAGCCGGACTCTAACATAGATTCAAGGCTCCTTCATTGGAACTTTTATCAACATCATCTAGGTATTTGTGCATATGTGTGTGTGTGCAGTATTTGGTGTTAGTGTATGCGCAGATTTGTATGTTTGTTTTATGGGTATGTATGTATGTATGTATGTATGTACGTATAAGAAATCAACTGTGGACAGGGATACGTTCGTTTATGTCTCAAAAATGCATAAAACATGCTGTTTGTCACGACGGCGCCCTACAAAGTCTTCAAGGAGTTGAGTGTCCAAGGCTAAGGATACACACATAGATACATACACACATACATGTATGTATGTGTGTATATATATTATGGTAGTGCTCCAGCATGGTCGCAGCTAAATGACTAAAGCAAATATAAGAATAAAGGAAAAAGGCGCAGGAGTGGCTGTGTGGTAAGTAGCTTGTTTACCAACCACATGGTTCCGGGTTCAGTCCCACTGCGTGGCATCTTGGGCGAGTGTCTTCTACTATATTCTCGGGCCGACCAAAGCCTTGTGAGTGGATTTGGCAGACGGAAACTGAAAGAAGCTCATCGTATATATGTATGTGTGTATATATATATATATATATACGCGTGTGTGTGTTTGTGTGTGTGTTTGTGTGTGTGCGTGTGTGTGCGTATGTGTGCGTGTGTGCGTGCGTGTGTG
>NC_068991.1:50164121-50172374 GCF_001194135.2 Octopus bimaculoides
CGGTTCAGCCGATAAAATAAGTACTAGGCTTACAAAGAATAAGTCCTGGAGTCGATTTGCTCGACTAAAGGTGGTGCTCCAGCATGGCCACAGTCAAATGACTGAAGCAAGTAAAAGAATAAAAGAATATAGAGGGTGCGATGGGTAAATCGTCGCAATTTTATATTTTGAATTTTGTGCATGCGCATTGTTTGTTTTTGGCTTTGTCGACTACACAGTGTAGTAGGGTCAGTTGGGCACCATGATGCAATTCACTCTGCTAGAAATTTGGAAACGACATGCTGTACTGCTTGGCATTCGCGCCAGAAGTTTTAATACGAACATTTGAGAGTCTTTGGGTGTCAATCTGAAAACAGTGCAATCGGAGGACATGTACCGAGAGTGATAAAAATCAAACATTCAGTTAACATCATGGTGCTTGGAGTGATCTCTAGTGATGGCGACATTATGCCTCCATTCATCTTCTTACACGGCCTCAGACTCAAAACAGAAGCTTGCATCAAGTGCCTGGAGGTGGCAGAGCTGCCTTGGGTGAAGAAGATGGCTGCTGGAAGACCCGATGTCTGGCAACAAGTACCATGCCACACAGGCAGGAGAACCTAGTCATGGCTGCCAGGCAATTTCTGCGACCACATCACCCCCAACATCTGGCCATTTATCTACCCAGACTGCAACTCTCTTGATTATTATCTGTGGGGCACAGTTGAACGAGACCAACAAAACTCCTTGTCACACCAAAGATGAACTGAAGGCAAGGATTATTATGGCAGCATTCACCAACTTAAACAAGGAGACCGTTCAGAAGAGTTGCAGGTGATTCCGAATTCATCTGGCGTACGTGGTTGAAGCCAATGGCGATTTTATTGAATAAATTTACTCTTTAGTATTTCAAGATATTTTAATGTAATTTTGGTAAATATATTTGTTAAAATGAGATGTCAGTGTTATTATCATTTTTGCGCAATTTAGACAATTCATTCACCGCACCCTGTATATACATCCATCCATCCATCCATCCATCCATACACACACACACACACACACACACACACACACACACACACACACACATATATATATATATATATATATATATGCTTTGTGTAATAACTTTATATCTAGGGAACTGTTTAAAGAGTGATAGGAAGGCTAAGACGGAAACCATTACACCATTAAGTACATTCATGTATTAAATCTGGATGATTCTGAATTATATTCCTCGTACTATAAACCCAACAAGAGCTTCCATTAAGTTCATAGATTTTCTATTTCATCATAGGTATGTTATTGAAGGCTTAGGAATATTGCGATGACGGGCGCCAACCTTTCTGCAAAATCATGGATTTTCAACGACATTGTGGAATAGTATAATGAAGTTATCCAGAGATCTTGCTTCAAGGACAGAATTAAATGCATCCCAGTCACCCAGTTTGAGCTGGACTGATGGATTGCAGAGGTACGGAGAACCATATCAGAGAATTTAACGGAAATTCTGCTTGCGCTTGCCTATCTGATATTAATCGAGTGATGCTGAGACGCTTGGCTGACTCCGTTGAAACAAATAGGGCATCACGTCATTTCAGCAACAACTCAAGCCCCACAGGAGAAGCGTACAAACTCCTGAGTCCCGCAGTTATCCAGGGCATGTGAATAGTAAGGAATCTGGGAGAAACATGTACAACTCTCGGTCCATAAGAGACCAGCCAGGAATCTTGAACTGAGCTATAACGGCGATGAAACATAGGACCTCTGACCACCCGTCTGGGGAATACCCAACCCTGTGACGGGAAGAGGCCGAGAAGGGGGCAGGTGATATGGTACGGATTACCCTTTTCCTGTAGTGTGGAAACTAACGTCTCCAGGATCGTTTTTCAGGCCCTTGAGAGAGCCTTTCTCTCACAACATAGTTACCATAATATTTACAATTGAAATATTACGAAATTATCCTACTCTGCCACACTCAACGTGGTTTGTATTATAACTGCATCCAATGGATTGAAACCTAGTAAATGAAACTTGCTGAATATAATGCAGTTACCTATAATGGTGAAACGGGAAACGACGGACTTCCCAAGATCCCAATAAGATTACGCTCACCATGGTATCTAGTTCAAGAGAATTCGCAAGAAGAGTGGGTGGGGGTTATTGCTGTTGGAAACGGAGACTTACCGAGTATATCACCAATCCAAGTCGATTCGGACACGATATTCTAGGTTACACCAACTCGGCATGCTTGTCGTTATCCGCTTCGCTACTACACAAAATGACTAACGGACCTTTCTATTCTAGGCCCCCATCTTAGGGAGACTTCAAAACTTTTGCGCATTTTGCCCTGGTTGGGCAATGTATCCAACCAAATGCATCCAAATGACATTGACTAACTCCAGCCCCTTAAAATTATTGGCCATGAGCCTCATTCAGAAATCATTATTATTATTGGCGGATTTTTCAATGGACTCGACGATAAACATTTAGATATTCAACCAATTGTTACTCGTGAAATTTATGCATAAACAGCTGAGCATTCCACAGGTACGTGTACCCTTAACGCAACTGCGGGGTTGATTTTGCGTGACCGACTATGTCAGAGCTGGAGTTTTGAATAACAAGTAAAATTGAATGAGCGAGTGAGAGAGAGAGAGAAAGAAAGAGAGAGAGAGAGAGAGAGAGAGAGAGAGAGAGAGAGAGAGAGAGAGAGAGAGAGAGAGAGAGAGAGAGAGAGAGAGAGAGATTTGTCGAAAAGAAGGAACATTCGGTCTCGGTGTTACTTGTCCTACAATTCGGGGAATTCGCCGACATCAAGTTTGCCCTTCATCCTTTACAAGAAAGAAAGTAGCAGCGTAGTTTTGACGTTCTTCTAATGGATTAACGCTCGAAATTTCTAGCCTCGTGCCTTTCTAATAAACATTTACAATTAATATGTTTTCCTTTTGCAAATCCTCGTCGTCACAGCTACACGCAGTGGAGAAGCACAGAACAGAATAGACGAAGATGTCTGTAGTAGTAGTAGTAGTAGTAGTAGTAGTAATTTCTGTTGTTAATTATTCATTTGTCTTCTTTTTTTTGTTGTTTCTCTTCCATCGTCATCACTTCCTTCTACACCCACTCCCTTCCATTTACTGTTTTTACATCATTTACATGTGAAAACATTTCCTCTCTTTACTATATCGCATCTTTTGTAGCAGTCTACTTCATCAGCTTTCGTTGTCTAGTTTTTCTAATTCTTTATAGATCCTACTATAGAAGATCGCTTCTTTCTTCTTTTTTTTCTGCTCTTTTTACTGGCTCCCGTTTCTCTTTACCCAACGTCGTTCTATTTCTTTTAACTCTCACCACCACCACCACCACCACCACCACTACCAGATCCACCACCACCGCCACCTACGGTGCAATAACGGTCATCTTTAACATTTACTCGATAATGACCACCTAACATCAAGCTCGGTGTGGAAAACGTACATAAACACTTAAGCAAAGAATACTTTTGCCGCTAATCCCAACTTAGCTGCTCGTTCACTACCGTATGGATGCACAACCAACCATGTAAAACACTCTTCCTCTCTTTTCTCCTACTTTTCCTCTTTCACCTTCCTCCACCTTTTCCTCGTTTTTGCTCGTATTCTGCTCTTCTTTTTCGTTCCTCTCTCTCTCTCTCTCTCTCTCTCTCTCTCTCTCTCTCTCTCTCTCTCTCTCTCTTTCTCTTTCTTTCTCTGTTTATCTTTGCTGTGTACTTTTCGGATTCAAACCTCTACAACTTATAATTGTCGCCTGGATTGTATATTCTCCTATAGCAGCAAAAGACGAACAACAGTCTTTTAGTTCGGTCATTCGTAGACTATGCATCGAGAATTTTTCTTGTTTTGTTTCATTCTTCGATGTCCTTTTATGTTGCAAGTTCTCTTTGATATTTCTCCCTATCAACTGATCGCTAGCAGCAGTTAAAATGAAAAACAATCACCGTGGATGTATTCTACTTTTGCGGAGTCTCTCTTAACTTGTTACTATGCTCCATGCAGCCAGCTCAGGGCAAACTTATGTTTTTAACAAAATAGAGGGGGTTAGTCAGAACCCCCAGCGAGTAATACATCCTTTACCTCACAGAACTACCCACACCACATCTAAAAAAAAAACATCTTTTCCCCCTATCTCCCCTGCACAAATTTTGATAAGTAAATAATCCTTCAGTCACAACTCTCTCCCTTTCTCTCTCTTTTCTCTCTTCTCTCTCTCTCTCTCTCTCTCTCTCTCTCTCTCACACACACACATACACACACTCACACACACACACACAAAGAAAAAAAAAACCCTCCTCAAATTGAAGTTGCTGATCGTGATGCCGCGGCCGGGAAACCATGGCTGTTTTTCATTCCTCCACCTACAGGAGGATAATGCGCGTTTCCTGTTGCTCTTCATTGTTATGATGGGCTACCTTATGTTTGGAGCTGGCATCTTCATGATTCTGGAGTCTCCGAACGAAGAGGCTGAACGCATAAAAATCAACGCCTCGGTTGAGGCTTTTCTGGAAAGATACCCGGAGGCAAACCGCACCGATCTGGAATTACTCCTACTTGAATATGCCCACGCAAGTGCCGCCGGTTTTGTCGAAAGTAAAGCAACTCGTTGGGACTACGTTGGATCATTTTACTTTGTTGGTACTGTTGTTTCAACTATAGGTAAGCCGAGCTATTTCATAATTGCCTGCGTACAGTGTTTTCTACTTTTCCTTTTATATCGCTATGTATACTCTCATATCTTTGCTATATGGCTATCATCTCTACCTTTATATCATTGCTTCGTTTAGTTGTCACGGAAGACAAGAAATGAACTACTAAATTCAAGTACCATGCGGTTAATACTCTGCTTACAAACGTGCCCCCCCCCCCACACACACGCGCGCGCGCGCGCGCGTACATATTTTCACTGCATTTAAAGTGAGACGTGAATCACACGAGTTGTATATTGTGTCCTGTAAACTACAGAAATCACCAGTTATTTGGTTCTTAACTACGTTCGTTATATGCAAACAGGTGCTTATAAGCACAATCAAAAGGGAAACAAACTAAACTCATAAGGAACGTAGGGAATCTCTCTCTCTCTCTCTATCTATCTATCAATCTCTTTCTCCCCTCTCTCTATATATACATATGTGTGTGTGTGTGTGTGTGTGTGTGTGTGTGTGTGTGTGTGTGTGTGTATGTATGTATCGTATATATCCATACATGCATACATATATTCATACATATATATTTACAAACATACATAATACATACATACATATATCATACATACATACGTACGTACGTACATACATACATACATACACGCATGCATATACGCATACATATACATACGCGCATACATATACATACATAGATATGTGCTCAGATATACACGGAGAAAGATAGTGATACACATAAACGGCAATGCATACATAAGCGGTCATATGCCTCTAAAAACAAAATGCTTCATAGTATAGAGTTATTAGTGTATAGAGAGGAAAACACACGCACGCACGCACACACACACACACACACACACACACACACACACACACACACTCGCAAACACATACCTATAAAGTATAAACTAAATATAAGTATATATGTGCTCCAGCATGGTCGCAGTCGAATGATTGAAATAATAAAAGATATATATGTACAGTTAAACTTTTAATCTATTTGTTCATTACAACCAGCGATGGTACTCGTCTACCTGGACGTAGAGTGAATGTTGAACTAGAATACAATATGATACTGATTTTCCTTGCGTTTGAACCCGGTGGTTCTCAAACTACAGCACAGCACACTGGTATGCCGTCGTAAGGGGTATCTAGGTGTGCCGCACGGGATATCTGTATGTACCTCAAGGGCTATCGAGATGTGTCGCAAGGGGCATCTTATTGTGCTGCAAGGGGTATCTAGATGCGCTGCTAGGGGGTATCTATGTTTTCCATCAATGAGTATCTTGGTATGTGCAAGAGTTATCTGGGTGCGTTCAGGACTTATCTAGGTGCGTCGCACGGGGTATCAATATATTTTCAGAAAAGGGAATTTATTTGTGCCACGAGGGGTGTCTAGGTGCATCGCAAGGGGAACCTACAACAACAATGTCTTGAAAAAACGTGTCGTTCATAAATCTGTGGTCCTTAGATATGATAAACAAAATAAGCAGTGGTACCTTTCAAAACTGATATGATTAAGGTAGGGTTGACTGTGGAATGAGAATGTTTGCTGCGTGGTGAGATAAGAACCGTAGAATACGAGGGAAGATTCTTGTGAGTGTGAGTCGAGTACAAGATGTTTCGGTTCCTAAAAGTAATTAGATTGCTGTTATGGCCCTGATACCATTGGGAAAATGCATGTATTTCTCACAAGTCCATCCATCACGTTTTGCTGGCTGTAAATCTCGTGTATACCTCAGTAAAAGTGCGTTAATCGTGTGCAGGAATGAGGGCTGTGAAGATGGGGGACCCGACTTCGAATCTCGATTGCTGATTTACGTCACTAATGACCTTGGGAAACGTATGAACGTCATTACTTCCCATATCCACCCCTCCACTGAAAGTATTACTACTTCTGTAACAAATACAACTTAGTGTGCAGAATAAATATAAAGCAGATAATTGTAAGATCTATCTATCTATCTATCTATCTATCTATCTATCTATCTATCTATCTATCTATCTATAGTCCGATGATGGGTCAGCTAGCCGAAACTTCGAAGTCACTGGCAATACGATTCTTGTTAAATAATAATAAATTTTCACTCTACCAAAAGTATTGAGAAATCCTTCAGTATAAAAAATTGTTTTTATCATAACACACACATATATGTATGTATGTATGTATGTATGTATGTATGTATGCATGTATGTATGTATGTATGTATGTATGTATGTATGAATGTATATGTATACACACATATATATGCATGTATGTATGTACGTACGTATGTATGAATGTATATGTATGCACACATATATATGCATGTATGTATATATGCACACGCACATATATGTATATCTATGTATATATACATGTATATATATACATACATATATATGTATATGTGTGTGTGTGTGTGTGTATACACACACACACATACATATACGTATATGTATGTATATATACATGTATATATATATACATACATATATATGTTTGTGTGTGTGTGTGTGTATACACACACACATACATATATGTATATGTATGTACATATACATGTATATATATATATATATATACATACATATATATATATGTATATATGTATATGTGTGTGTGTGCGTGTGCGTGTGTGTGTGTACACACACGTACACAGAAAGACAGACAGAGACAGAAAAAGAAAGAGACGGAGAGAAAGAAAGTAGACGATGGTAATATTGTGTGTTAGTGATCTGGCAAAGTTGGTTGTAGCAGTTGAAGCCCAGGTGAGTGACAGATTGTAAAGGTGGCAACTAACCCTGGGTATATTTGTGCATTGTTGGGCGGGTTAAATACAGGTAATTGACAGATGTGTGACTCTTACGGTGGCATCACCGATGGTTGTGTGTGTGTGTGAGTGTGTGAGAGAGACATGGTGAGACAGAAAGTGAAAGTATGTGTATGGTTGACGTATTATTTTAGAATTTGTATGAGACAGAACGTATGAGAGGATTAGACAGAGAAAGGTGAGCATGCTGCTTTGCGCGGTCGGGCAGGCAGGCGAGTGTGCATGCGCGCATGGGTATGTGTGTGTGTGTATGCATGTGCGTGCATATGTGTATGTGTGTGTATGTGTGTGTTTGTGTGTGTGTGTGTGTGTGTATGTAAGTGCAGGTGTGGCAGTGTTGAGAGATGAGTGTGGCAGCGTTGACGGATGGGAATGTAAGAGAGAAAGAGACACAGAGGCAAAGAGAGAGAGGGGGGGGGGAAGGGAGACAAAGAAAGGGGTGACAATGCACGTGCGTATGCATGGAAGAGAACGAGTGAGATAAATAGGAAAGCTGTTTGTGTGTGTGTGTGTGAATGTATATGCGCGGATGTGAGCATGTGTGCATGCGAGTACACGTATGCGAGTACACGTATGCGAGTACACGTATGCGAGAGTGTGTTAAGGAGATGGGAATGACTCTGGAAAACAAAAGGTAAGAGATGAGAAAGAGAGAGAGAGAGAGAGAGAGAGAGAGATAGAAAGAGAGAGAGAGAGAGACAGTAAGCGGGAATAGGAAAAATGAAGCGATGTGTGTGTGTGTGTGTGTGTGTGTGTGTGTGT
>NC_068991.1:50173218-50176044 GCF_001194135.2 Octopus bimaculoides
ATATATATATATATATATATATATATATATATATATATATATATATACACTCATTGTACAAGTATGTGTGTGTTTGTGTGCATGCATACATATATACATACATACATACATACATACATACATACATACATACATACGTACATACATATATGTATGTATATAGCCGAACACATTATATATCTATGTGTGGGTTTATGTCTATATATGTTTTTGTATAGATGAAGATAAATAGATTTATAAATAGATAGATAGATAGATAGATAGATAAGATAGATAGACAGATAGATAGATAGATAGATAGATAGATAGATAGATAGATAGATAGATAGATAGATAGGTAAGTTGGTGGGTAGACAGACAGTCAGACAGACAGACAGACAGACAAACAGATAGATAGATAGATAGATAGATAGATAGATAGATAGATAGATAGATAGATAGATAGATAGATAGATAGTTGAAGACAGGCAGGCAATCAGACAAACACAGACAACCATAAGATTACATGAAGCTAAGAATAAATAATTGAAAGGGCTGGATGATACGAATTCGGTTGACTAAAAGACCTTTAGTCTGCTGAACATTGCTCACGGTAAATTCTTCATTTTGCCAAAACTCTCTTTCGAAAGAAAGAAAACCTGGCGGTAATTATTATCAATCTGAATTTGAAGGGGAGATAATCATAATTTCCTATTAGATTTTACTTTCAGTTTCATTCACATTTTGTTTGGCCAAATGTGTTCTGAAACTCATTTTCTGTATGTTAAATTTTGTATATCTTATCGTAAGCGAGAAGGCCAATGCAGCACTGATGAAGCCCAATCGGGATGGAAGCATGTGTCCATAGCTGCACTTTCCACATCTGAACAGAAATACACAGTTTGCCAATCATAAAATGAGTTTATAACATGATTAGCCATGGAAAATCTAAAACTACAAGTAGTTAAGAGAAAACTGAGAAATCTTCTCCTTCCAATATTTTATCGTGAAATGGTATTGAATACACTCACGCCAACTTTGCAACCCAGTTCCTCTATTCTTTACTGGAGCGGCCATATCGAAGCTGGAGCACGTGTCTATTGCTATTTCTCGCCCTTAAAACAAAGATCAGATTCCACCCTTAACCCCAACTCATTTCAATTTAGTCATGAAAATTTTCTCTTCGTTTTGAAATTATCTTCCCTAATTACCTGACCTGCTAATCATTGTAGCGAGGATTTGGGTTCCTTTTTCCGTTTAAGGAGGAAATAATAGTTAATTAACACTAGTTAATTAAGAATTATTAGTTAATTGATATTAGTCAATTAAAAATTAAGAATTTATCGGATACGGCATTCAGTCCCTATTCTTTTATGTAAAATTAATGCCACTAACCACTTTGAGTTACTTTCTCTTAGTTTTACATCATAAAACACACACACGGACACACACACGGGCACACACACGGGCACACGCATACATACAGGCACACACGCACACACGTACACACACACACACACTAGCACACACAAATATCTTGTACTTAATTAGTATATTAAAATAGGATCTTAGTTGTGCATATTTAGGTTCACAGTATTCAACTTAATATCGGGTGGACACACGTATTTTGTGTAGTCCAAACACTTTATGCGACCTATAGATTTGGTGATGGATTTTCAATGTTACTAGCTGTGGGCCATGCTTTTCACTGATTTGCTGTGTTGCTTCAGACGATTTGCAGTGTTATTTAATCGAACTTTGATTATTGTTTTGATTGTTGTTTCCTCCGCACCTACTATTGGTGGGACATGTCTCCCTGCCCCACGTTTGGGCCAAATAAAGCTACTGATGTCAGATGTATAAGATGTTTTGTTTTTATATTTGTGTTGGTTGAATGTTTGGAGGCGATTTCTTTTATGTCGTGGCAAAGACGTGAAAATTAACCGCTTGAAAGAGACAGAAGTCATTGCATGCTTAGGTGGTAATTTTTGTTTGGTTTGTAGTTATAATGTATGGTATGTGTACAACATATAACGTGTACTTTTATGAACTCTGTAAGTGAAACTGGAGAATTAAACTGGCTGACATAATCTATAACAGTTCTAATCTACATTGTCATTTCTTTATGTTGTTAAATATATTATGTTGTGTGCTCTAAGTACGTGACGTTTTGGTTTCTTTGCCCTGTCTTTTCTGTGTTCTACTAATGTTATGAAGCTGCTGTGTGTAACTTCTGGCATTTTGATTTATGTGTAGTTTGTTTTATGATGTTATTGAGCTTTGTTGCTGCTTGTATTTGATATTCTGTAATGCTATATAGAAGAAAGACCACAATAGATTTGGTATGTGTTACTTTTCTTGTTGGGTTGTGTGCTTGTAACATGAGAGTAGTATGACGACGTGAGTGTGATGTCACTTGTGTCTAAAGCTGTGAGTACGTTCGGAGAAGTTGATGGAAGTTCGTGTAAATATAGATTGAAAAGAGTTAGAGGAACGATGGTGCAGTGTTATACTGTTTTGGGGATATTGTCAGTTCTGGAAGTATAGATAGGTTGAAGATCTTGTCTAGCGTTTCTTGAAGTGATTTCTATCGAGAAAATCATAAATGACAAAAAGTGCAAAGCAAAAGCGAAGATTTTGGAGAACAAATGCACAGAAAATCTCTACAAATAGGCGTAGGAGTGGCTGTGTGGTAAGTAGCTTGCTTACGAACCACATGGTTCCGGGTTCAGTCTCACTGCGTAGCACCTTGGGCAAGTGTCTTCTACTATAGCCTCGGGCCGACCAAAGCCTTGTGAGTGGATTTGGTAGACGGAAACTGAAAGAAGCCCTTCGTATATATGTATA
>NC_068991.1:50176101-50181524 GCF_001194135.2 Octopus bimaculoides
CCGATGCTGGTGTGTTTACGTCCCCGTAACTTAGCGGTTCGGCTAAAAATACTGATAGAATAAGTACTAGGCTTACAAAGAATAAGTCCTGGGGTCGATTTGCTCGACTAAAAGGCGGTGCTCCAACATGGCCACAGTCAAATGACTGAAACAAGTAAAAGAGTAAAAGACAAAGGTGGAATGTTGCGAAAAGTCGATAAGAACCTCAAAATCTAGTGGAAGATAAGTGCGATGAAGCTTTCGGGGAAAACTGTTCGCGCCGACGACGATGAACTAAGTGAACTGGTCAAGAGGACTTTCGGGCCAGAGACTACTTGTGTCACAGATATAAAGATCATTATTATTATTTTTATCTGAATCAGCAGAATCGGGAGAGCGTTTGCTCGATAAAATGAAATACTAGCCAATACCGAGGTCGAGGGTATCGATTGATTCCTCCTCACAAAATTATTGGCTAAAGACAAACAAATTTTAAGGGCAGTGGACTGATAAAATCGTTAAAGCGTCCAATAACATTCGGACAAAATGTCACGAAGTATTCCTTCCGGCTCTTATTTTAAATCCTGCCGAGACCATCTTTGCCTTTCATCCCTTCGAAGTTGATAAAAGAAAAAAAAACTAGCAAGTACTGAGGTTAATATAATCGACTCGCACGCACAGACTCACACATACACACACTCACACATACACACACCCAAATTGTTGGCTTAAGCTAAAAGCAATTATTATTGTGTTTCGGTTGGGGAAGCGCAAATAAATCCATCTATGACTAATTCCATTTTCTATCATAGAAGGATCAGGGAACAGATCTGGCTTTGATGGGAGTCATGATCAATTTAGATAAGTCGAAAGCTGCTTTCAATAGGGTGAACCTAAAAGAGGTCAGTTACAGTCCCATTTTCAGTCGTTGGATTGCAACAATGCATAATAGCATTTACTCGGTAGTCAAAATGAACGACTGCTTCTCGGAACAGTTACATTTTGCACGCTCGGTTTGGGTTGCCCTCTTTCGTTTCTATATGTACTGGCTTTCGAGCCATTCTAGGTGGGATGAGGGAGAGCTATGTCACCGTATGCAGTTAACGTGACAGTAATTCTGGCGGACACCACGAAAGTTGAGGTAGTTGATATCATTCTAAAGGAAAATCAAGTGATAGCTGGAACAAAGATAACTTTGAACAAGTTTGAGCTAGAGTGTAACTTGGTTCGTGGAGAGGCCGATCTTTATCAACCGACAACATCTTAGGTCATCTGACAGACAGCCCGGTTAAATTGCACGAGCTCTGGTTCAGTCCGGACGTTCAGATGAACAGAAACTGGATCGAGATTACGAGCAAGGTGACTAGCTTCACCGAGAAATGGCATGAAAGTTAGCTATCGCTTAAAGTTGAATCGAGGTGGTAAATTCCTACATCACCAGCGTTGTAGCATATACCCGAACGGGTATTGACGAGGATGAACTGGTTGGCCTGTTCAGGAGAACTTTCGGGCCGAGAATAGTAGTGCTACGGAGGGACACTATCAGTTTGAGATTAACTCTATTTTTCTCCAGTTCCTGTCTGAAAAGAGGGAAGCGTCTGTTCTGTTTCTTGAGGTAGGGACACGTTACACAGACCAGGCGACCTATCTTTTACCTGTGCCCTCTACAATATGGGCTCGACATGCCGGGGCTGCTTACGTGTAAACACATGCAGAGATACCGGGAAGGTGAGCAGGTCGGATCTACATTTGTACGGTAATCTTTTCTGTAACTCGAGACGAGGATGAACTGGTTGGCCTGTTCAGGAGAACTTTTGGGCCGAGAATAGTAGTGCTACGGAGGGGCACTATCAGTTTGAGATGAACTCTATAGACATGGAATTTCCACCAAATGAGACTTTCCGTGATGTGAACAGTGCCCCACTATAACAAGACTGGCCATACAGTGTTCTGTCTGGTGGCTATGACCAAAGAAGAAAGTATTGAAGGCAAATACTTTCTTCTTTGGTCAAGCTCTCATCGACTTTTTCAAGTCCTGTTCGAAAATGAAAGTAATAGGGAAGAGGGAATTGTTTTCTTTCAGTGAATTTGTCAAACGGTGGCTAAGTGTGGCAAAAATAGTTAGGGTAAACGGATCTACTCCAAGTATGGGTCTGTAGATTGCTAAAACAACAGTTGGAGGTGGGCTTGTGTCCTTGATGGTTAGGGTGATTCTGGATTTGTTAGTTCCGTTGATTGGCTCTTGGCGACTTTCCAGTACCAGAAAGATTGATTCATACACACTTTCACATATTTTGCATAGTATGTATACATTTATTTCATTTCTACCCCTCTTCCCTCTCCCCTCACTGTTTTTATGTAACAACCCCTCACAAATGGCAACCAGTTCTTGTAATGTCTCTCTCATTGGACATCTCACCACACTTTTGTTGATATGATTTTGTTTAAGACAGTCTTTTGCTTCCAGGGGGCTTTGTTAATATTGGTTTCAAATGTTGGCACAAGGCCAGCAATTTTTGAGAATTAATGAAAGATTATCCGTTTTTTAAAGATTCTATATAAAATATATTCTTCAGTTTATGTATATTGTATTCACCCAGCCTCTGTATTATATGGGATATAGTATAAGGTTAGATTTGCTATAATAGATTTTTGTTTGAAGGTTGCAAGTATCATGAGAAGAAAAAAACTATCCATGAGTGAAAAAAGAAATGTTGATGCTCTTGTACTGATTTCTTATGGATAAATTCCTTTAATTCATAACGTTCTTACCATTTAATGTTACGAACAATATTGGTTCCAAATTTTGGCACAAGGGCAACAAGTTCGTGGTAGGAGGCAAAGTCGATTAAATCAACCCCAGCGTTCAAATGGTATTTATTTTATCGACCCCGACAGGATCAAAGGCAAAGTCAATCTCGACGGAATTTGAACTCAGAACGCAAAGACAAACGACATACCGCTAAGTATTTACCCGGCGTGCTAACGATTCTGCCAGTACGTTGTCTTGAGTGCTTTATTAATATTACACTTTTTGTTATTTGAGATTTTTTAAACTGTTTTCCATTTTGCAATGTAATGAGATTTTGAGTTTCACAATTTTTATTTTCTCGTAAACGAACTGAATCTTCCGAAAGTTTTTCCTCGCGCAGAACTTATATTTTCAAAATTGCTGCCTAAAATGTAGTAAAACAATCAATTTCTTCAATGATTGCAGAAACAAATGTAGCTGCATGATCGATACTTGGGATCAGTTTTTAATTAGGAGGTTTGTTCTTCTAATATGCTTCTTAATGCTGACATTTTCTATCATAGCTGCTTGTAGGTCTAAGGACTTGTCTTTATTAAATAAATGTTGCAGCACATTATTTAGAATCTTCATTTCGTTCCTTATTCTACTACTTTAAGTCTGTGAAGTGGCCAACATGTTTTTGTGGATAAATTTTAGCGGAGTTGGTAGATCCAAACTGGATAGTCAAACAACCTTGTTAACAACTAGCAATGAAATATCGGTTTCAAATTTTGACACAAGGCCAGCAGTTTCAAGGAAGAGAATAAATCGATTGCATCGACCCCAGTACTCTACTGCTACTTATTTTATCGTCCCCGAAAGGGTGAAAGGTAAAGTCGCTTCCGGTGGCATTCGAACCCAGGACAAGTTGGAAAAGGATTATAAATACTACTTACTTCTTTGAAAAGTATTTGAAATTGATTGATTTACTAAATGAATACAATAAAACCTCGTCAAGAAATTTTTTGTGTTGATGTTTCTATCATCTTTATTATCATACAAAACTGAAAACTAAACTGTATCAACAAAAGAGAGACTCTAGCCTACTGGTTCTCAACTGGGGGTTCATATGACCCTTGAGTCCATATAAGATTTTGATGATAAATTTTATGTGCAATGATTTGGTTATACTTCTACAATACAGAAAAATATTTTAATTTTAATTTTTTCTTTGTACAATTCCTAATAATATTTAATTATAAAAATATTGTAGGATCTTTTTTTATAAACATCAAATGTATATGAAGGTGCAGTAGGGTAAAATAGGAATCAAAAGGGTCCATAGTTAAAAAATGGTTGGGAACCACTGCTGTTGCCGCAACCCAACACCAGTTAGACATCACTGCTTTTATAAAACTCCTTTATCATGAAGTACTAAATAGATAACTATTCACTGTTTTTAATTACTACTTACTTATACAAACTAGTTGCAACTAATTACTCTTGTGTCCAGATATGTTTTTACATTTCAGTTCTGTTCTTTAATAGAAGTCAATTGCTAAGAATTTGGTAGATGGTTGAACAAATTTATGAATTCTCGAAACAATGTTAACATACGCCGGCACTGATATGTAATGTGTGCAGTCTTTCTCTCCCGTCTTTGCAGTCTTCTTTTTGTGGATTAATTTCCTTTTTTCTTTCAGCATCCTTTTTTTCTTTAGGGAGATTACTTTTATTTTTCATATCATAAGGTCGACATTTTGTTAATTTCAACAGTTGAGATTTGTAGCATGTTTTCGAATACTTCCTGTATCTGAAAGACAACACCTTCCATATAAACTAGGAACCACGAATTATTCCTCAGTTCACGAAAAAGGAAAGAAACAGCCAATTACATTTATTTTCTGAGAAATCAAAAATGTTTTTACCGAAATGTTTTACTTTTGTAGCTGTTTTGTCGTCAAAACAAAATGAAATGTAGTTTCATTTCTAGAGGCCAATAAACGCGTATTTATAGTATCGACAAGTTCAATTCAAATATAATTAAAAAACAACATCGGTTTATTAATATTGTTGAGCGTTGGTTATTTGAGCCTTGATAAAATGTTTTAGATGCCATAAATAGCAACACTATTAATAAGATATCGAACGATGTGCAAATAAAAATAAGAGGGTCTACTACAACAGTTACAAGTTATAGAGAATGTTTTCTATTTATAAATCTCACTATTGTTACAGCTTCCACCTATAACTCTCATCGCTCAGAATGAAGCAACCCAGTAATTAACTCATTGTAAATATGTAAAACTGTAGTAAGCCAGTAATAGGCACATTGAGACTTTGTAACCACAGACATTATTCAAAAATTGTGATCTAAAGTAAAATAAAATAAGTAATAAGTTTGAGATTCGCAATTTGTCTCTACCCTGAAGACATACATTTATGAGATTTGGATAAAGAGTATATTTGCACTTGCACTTAGAAATCAATCAATATCTCTTAAGGGTTTCGCTTCTCCATTTCTTTCTCTCTAAAACCACTCAGCATTAAAATTACACCATAGTGATTTCCCAAATCTTTAATAACAATCTGGACGGTTAAAGAAAGCGGGAGATTGATTGACACATCTCTTCTTTTCTAGTGATATTTTCATTTGAAATATTCTATTCTGAATTTAAGCTTACGTATACGTATGTGTGTGTGTGCGTGTGTA
>NC_068991.1:50182523-50186240 GCF_001194135.2 Octopus bimaculoides
TTATACCTAAGTTCCATCCAGTACTATATTCAAGAGATAAGGAATTATGTGCATTATTTACATTATTTACATTATTTACATTCAACGAATATTTATCCTCATCTTGTTTGTTGTTAACACAACATTTCGGCTGATATACCCTCCAGCCTTCTTCAGGTGTCTTGGGGAAATTTCGAACCTGTGTTCTCATCCCTAAGGTATTTTTCGGTGTTGTTATTATTATTATTATTATTATTATTATTATTATTATTACTATTATTATTATTATTATTATTATTATTATTATTATTATTATTATTATTATTATTATTATTATTATTATTATTATTATTATTATTATTATTATTATTATTATTGTTCAGGTCACTGCTTGGAATCGAACTCGGAATCTTGGGGTTAGTAGCCCGCGTTCTTAACCACTATGCCATATGCCGTGGAACTAAGTTCCATCGCAGCCCTTTTTGGCTATGAATTCTCCATCTTTGTTAAAATAAAATAACGAAGATATTTTTCACTCAGCCTCAGTTACAAAAGATTCTACAATAATTATTTTTATTTATTTCCCACTTAAACGTCGATGTTCTGCTAGAACAAACTGTGCTGCAGTAAATACCATGAGAGATACTTTCATATTAGCTTTTGGTGCAAAATGCACTCTTGTTTATATCGTGAGCAAAGTGATACATCCACGTCACCCCCAGCGCCGAGACCATCATATCACGTGACTTCGACCTTCTTGGGTTTGTCAATGGTGGACAATTTTTTTTTTATGTTAGTAATTCTATAAAGTTCAGAGAGCTCTTTGATGTTTACTTTTATTAACGTAAAGTAGCATCAAAGCCAAAGAGACTCAAAATATAAATCTGACAAAACATCGAAGAAGAGTATAAACTTTATTATTACACTATAAGGAAGGAACAGAGGAGAATTCAATGTTTCGTGCTGTGGACCTTCGTCAAGGATAAAATACAAAAAAAAAAGAAAAGAATTACATGAAAATCAGTGTTGTTTAACAGGAAATTCTTCCAAAACGTTTTCAGTATCATCACCCCTAACACTACCATCATTCCATTCCTCACCTTGGTCATCATTATTCTCATGTGATTATCACATGGGGATAACTCCACTGCAAACAGTGGCGTTAAGTGTCGAGAACCTATTTCAGTACTTCTTGATTGTTGTAGCGTCTTAAACTACATTGACTTTTGCCAAAAAAAGAAAAAGTTCTTCATGGCAGTACTTCATAGAAACGGACTTCTAACAAAGGTAAATTGTGTGTCCCTGCACGAAAAAAAAAATAAATAAAACACAATGGGATAAAAGAAGTGAAAAGCCAACAGTCCAAAGTCAGATATTAAACTGTGATTTATATCGACATAAATCATCTGCATTAAACAGGTTAAGGTATAATTTTAAATGATTTTACAAACTGAGATCGATTGATTATTATTATTATTATTATTATTATTGTTGTTGCTGTTGTTGTTGTTGTTGTCGTCGTTGCTGTTGTTGTTGTCGTGTTTTCAAGAGAAAGACGTCAATTTGGAACTAATAAGTTGTTATCGAATTTTGTTGTTTTGAACAAAGTGATTTTGGTTTTCGTCGTACCATTTTCTGGTACCAACTAACATCTTCTGAGGTTAAATGGCTTCGTGAAATTTTCATCTCTTTGCGGTAAATTCGAACATAAAAAAAAGACTTGGCCATTCCAATCGGCGGAGTAGAAAGCTCTTCCAAGAGCTATAATGAAAATAGTTTCTCACCTCTATGCTCACAGGATACAGGCAATGACAAAGATAAACATGAATTTATATTAACAGATAATGGATAAAAATAAGTAACAATGACAGCAACAACAAAAACACATAAGAAGTAATACTACCACCATGACTACAACTCAAACTGTAACAAATACTAGTTGCAAAACAACAACGACAACAATAGCAGCAGCAGCAGCAACAACAACAACAGGGACAAACAAGGCAAAGAGAACATTGAAACATTTAGGACCTTCACCAGGAGCACAAAGTTTAATATATTATATTAAACTTTGTGCTCAAACTTTGTGCTCCTGGTGAAAAAGGTGAACCAGCGATGCTTGTAACAAAGTGGAAATCGTCTAATTAAATAAAGAATAGTATCTTGCTTCTCGGGATACGAGTCAGAATTGCAGCCAAAAAGAAAAGAAAAATATTTAACATGGCAGAAAATGAACAAAATAAAGACATTTCAACAAGAATACCGCATAACAGACGGCAAACAACAACAGTAAACCTGCATGTACTTGCTAAAGGAAAGATTAGCAAACTTTACGAAAGTATGATCGTTGTTCGTGTGTGGAACAAACAAATCCTCGACGTGGAATATTTTGCTGAAAGAAATAAAGCATGGCAACATTATATTCACAAGGCAGACACCAGCCTTTTACAATCTATCAGCGAGCTGCGTGGGAAGAAAGTTACGGAAGCTTTCCTTGTTTAATTCAAGGAAAATTACAGACACGTTACGTGAAATCTGTTTTATTGAGAAACAGGAAGCATATGACATGATATACCTCATTAAAGTATTGTGTATATATTTTGGGAGTATTTTACTTCTGAAGATATTTGTCAAAAAGAATCGAAGAAAAATATCGTTTCTAACGAATATTTCTCACAGCAAATCTGCTTTTAGAGAGCGTTTGACTGAAGTATCAGGCTTGTGACTCATCATGAAATCGAAGCTAAAGACAGCCCGATTGAATTGTTTGGAGTTCGGTAGTATTTTTCTGTAAAATGATCAATCTATTTTCTCCTTAAAATTTGAATTGAATCATAAGTGGCATTTCTAATGACTATAACTTTGTTATGTCCTCCAAGCTGCGGATCCACCTCCAAATAAATACATTAAATCTAGTTTCAATAATCTTGTTGATTCAGCAATTTGTCAAATGTAATTTTACTGCTTGTAGATGCATTTATACAAAATTAGATTTTTTCAGTAATTGTCGAATTTTTTCCCATTTTTAAGAAAACATAACACATCTAAGCAAGACAATACCGATGCGTTCTTATTAACAATATGGATATAGTTTGTCTGTTACATTAAAGAAACACGAATGCTTTTAATATTAATGTAGTCCTGACAGAAATTGACGATATACAATAGCTATTTTATTATAACTAAAATAGTTTTGTAATTCCGAGAAACTACTTATATTTTACAACATTCTATTCTCACAACCAAACTGATGTAAGGAATACTTAGATGTACATATGTTTCTATTTAGATCTACTTTCCAAGCAGGGTTACTCGCAATATATTTCATATTCCAATAACGTGTGGACATTTTTAGATACACTCGCACACGCACACACTCTTAAGTAATCACAGTATGGTTCGATAGAAAAGAAGTTTCCTGATTCGATGCTATTGCGTGATATCTAGAGCAAAATCTGTGAACTCACAAATTCTGTGAGTGAAATTCAGTAAATGGAAGTGTATAGATTCTGTTCAGATTGATTGTCCATTTAGTTCAAAGATGCAGCTTTATCACATACTATGCTGCGTTGATTTCAATTGAGAATTATGTCGAGAGTACACGTGTCTAATACTCAGCTACTCGCAAACTCAATGGACTGCTGTTTCTATTGGTCGAACAACTTATCGTCGAAACTGACGGACACACACACACACACACACACACACACACACACACACACACACACACACACACAC
>NC_068991.1:50186788-50199386 GCF_001194135.2 Octopus bimaculoides
TATATATATATATATGATTCTGAAGTGAGTTGACTAACTTGAAATACTTGTTCAAGCGTGGGGCTCATATTGAAATAATAAAAACATTACGTTTCAAATTGTAGTGAATAGTTTATGGGATAGTAGTATTCTGTTCCTTCGATTAGAATAATGTACACTCACAGCCATAAATACACACACACTGCAAACGTATACAGACACAAGCACACAATCCAGTACATTATTTTAATAATAGTTTTTTTTTTATTTCAATTATCAGCCATACTCAGCTGAAGACGTTAGTGACGGCGTAACTCATATCCGTAGATTAAGAAAAGTAAGAAAAATGTTTGTTTTGGATTACACTGTGTTAGAAAGGAAACGACTACTATTCCCTTCAAACTTTGCTTTTGTCATCTGAACATCAATGTTTTGAAACTGACCTTATTTTCCATTACAGGTTCAGCACTGAGTTGCTGAAGCAGAAATATTGTTATAGCAAATATTCTGCTCAATACCACAGATTTGTTGTCATCTGCTTGACCATAACCATCTGAGCATCTCGTTTAGCGGCTGAAAATATGTGCATCTCTGATCATGAGCAGGAGTAATGTTGGAGGTATCATAACCATATATTGAGAGGGATTATTTGGGGTTTGAATAAATGTAAGAAAAGCTAAGTTTGAAGGAAATTTTAGCCATTTTCCATACTTTCTAGGGGTAAGCAAATAGGGAATAACAGTTGCTATCCAAGGACACAGTGTTATTGAAAAAGAAATAAACAAAAATTTTGAATGTGTGATTGTCCTTATCAGCAGAAGTCACTGTTTTAATACATAATCGTGTCCAGTAAAGTTATTCACAACAAGCAGTGTTACAGAATTACTATTCTCCTCTGAGTTCAAATTCCGCCGAGGTCGACTTTACCAGCTGCGTACTGAGGTCGATCTAATTTTGGACCTTGTGCCTAGAGAAGAAAAGAATTACTATTCTCTTGACATTCAAATATCATATTTATAATGTGATTCGAATATTAGTGTGATGTTTGGATGATCATATCTATAAAAAAGACTATTTCAAAAATATTTACTTATTTTCAGTTATCACCTGACGGCTTTAAACTAAAGTGGATTCTTTTACAGTGATATTCATGGAATAGTTTAAACCTTTGATCCTCTCTGGTAGCTGCAAACTCTCTGAAGTATCATGTCATTCTGGCACCATTGAAGAGTTTGACTTCAAGAACTGCATTTAGTGAAAGCCATTGGATTTTCACTGGCAACCAACCGATATAGACAAGATAACCAATTCTAATATTTCATTCACAAGATTTCAGCCTATTCCAATGATCTGTAAAAAATGCGTTTATCTTTTCATTATACATAATTAAAGTTATATTATGTATCATGCTCTACTCAGATTTAACAGAATATGGATTTAATTTCGTATTGTGTATGATTTACGACCGGAAAATAATATTATATGGCTTCGTTATGTCTTATATTTTAAAGCTTGTCTGCAATAGACGGATATAATCGGAATTAGAGATAGAAAAATGTTGAGTCATTAGAGCAATGGTAGCCTCTTAATCTGTTATAAATTCTATTTATCATCTTACAAGTTTCTCAATCTTGCTCTGAGTTAGTGAACAGATCTGTCAAATTTGGTGTGCCATAAGAATTTATTCACGGACCACTCTAAATCCTTCAAGTAGGTAATTAGCCACTTTAGTTAAGGAACTATCCAATTAATACTGTTTACTAACTTTGACACAAAGCCAAAATTATGTAGAGGAATGATATAGTTCATTGCATTGTATTCAATATATTGCTCATGCTTATTTTGTCAACTCTCGGAAAATGAGAAGTGAAGTCGACTGCAGAAAGATTTAATCCTGAAACCCACAAACCCACACAACCGTGTTTAAATACTAAAAAACCATTACTTCGTCACTTTACTGTTTCTGCGACTATATTGTGCTTCTCTTCTTATATATTTGAAAGCATAAAGACAGAGTAACTATGATACAATCTCTGCACCATTGACGAAATGTTAATAGCATAACATAAAATACAGCAGAGCTGAACGATTCTTTATTTTTCCTACAAGTTAATCCCAAACTAGCGAAGGCTAAATTATGTATTTTGTCGTTCCTATTGGGACGAGTTTGAACTGGAATATATGATTATCAGTTATCTTTCCTTTAATCTTCCAAGCTCAATTATTACGTGACTGCAAATATCATATCATATCTGTATGTTATGTTATATTTGATCTACTTATATCTTCATGCCTGTTATTGTGTAACAAAACTGGAAATATACTTTTAAAAGCCTGGCATTAACAACATCGATTGTTTCTCTGTGATATTAATGAAATTTCCAAAGCATTCTCTGATTTTGTAAAATTCCCAAATGTGCTACACGAGAAAATACTTTTAAAAACACTGAAATACTTTTATCTCCCAACAAATGAAATAGTCATAGTTCCTAGCTAGTGACGTAAGAAATACAGATCCTCAGATCTTGACGATCTATCCACCATTAAGTGTAGCAAGGGTCGTTGAAGTTAATGGCCAGATTTGTCGAGTGAAAGGAATGCACAACTTTTAAACTCTTTTCCCAGTTTCAAATCGAAAATATTTAAGTTCACATGTAACATTTTGTATATTTTTGTCTTCTATTGAGAGATGATGATGATGATGATGATGATGAAGATGATGATGATGATGATGATGATGATGATGATGATGATGATGATGATGATAATGATGACGAACATTATCATCATTATCACCACCACCACCACAAACGCCGCCGCTGCCACCACCACCACCACCACCACCACCACCACAACCACCACCATCATCATCATCATCATCATCCAGTCTGTTTAAAGCATTCGGATCAGGTAACCGGTCTGAGAAGAACTTCTTCCTTCTCTTCCACCACTGAAAGAGTCCCTGAAAAGGTCGTGGCTGTTGGCCTTTCACCACGAAGCAAAGGGAATGAAAATAAACAAAAAGGAAGCAAAATTCAATCTCTTCTAAATAACAAATTAAAAACTTATTAATTTTCAATATCAAATATATGTTTAACAAAAGAGCTGAATCCTCTTCGCGATGTATCTCATTTCTAGCATGTCCACTGTCCTAAGCTAGGTCCTATGGTGATAGATCTCAAGAAGGGTGGCATATTACTTGCGAACGTTTTTTGCTTTCTTTTTATATTTTATTTTTCACTAATATCAACATTATTAACACAAAAAGGATGTGAATGCATTTCACAGGTGTGTTGTTATTTTATATCATAATTAAGTTTGGGTTAACATCCTTTATTCTGAGCCTTCCTCATCCCCCAAGGTTAATCAATTAAAACGACAACCATAAGGAAGGAAAATTAATTAGTGCTTGATGAAAACCTGAAATTTAAATTAATTAAAAATAAAATGATGATATCCAGTCAAGAGTGTGTTTGTGATTTGATAATATAAATACTGTCATTTTAAGATTTGGTAAGCATTTGTTAGGCTTTGACTTGCTGGGGAAATCTAATAGGATGGAAAATGTCCTGAATTGGTACCATACTTACTAAAGACCAAACCAACTCTGTATAGTGTACCTTCATTCAATTTTTAATCAATTTGAATTGCAGAGTCATCTCACTTGACTAATTCGACAAGAATGGTCATTAACGGTATAAATTCATTTCATTAAAATTCTTTTCGGTTCGCAGCATGACGCATGTTAGCTTACATTTAATTTCGTATATCTCATACAGAAGATATTTCTGAGAAATATTTCACTGTCATTATGTTGCAAGAGATAAATTTCCTCTTTTACTTCTGGAATGTTTGAAAACAAATATTCTTCAAAGCAAAACTAAATATAAATCTGAGTAGACGTAAAACCAAAGACATTCAAGGCATGACCATCCCGCTATTGTTTTAAATATAATCTATTCAGAAGTACATTATCCTGTATACACACAGATTTCAATATGTGACCGCATGTGTAGCGTAGGCGATTTTCTTTCTTCGTCTTTCCTTCTTTGGACTTTTTCTATATTTCTAATGAAGAGTTCTGCTCGAAACGTGAAATCCTCTTTCTTTTCTTCCCTTTCCTGAGCGTCCAATAACACAGTACTTGTACCACGTCCTCGCGTTGTTGTTTTTTCTTGCATGTTCTTGTTTGGATTGACTACATACATACATATATAATACATACATACATGCATACGTACACACACACACACACACACACACACACACATATATATGTATATATATGTATATATACATAAATACACACACACATACACACACACACACAACACACAACACACATACACACACGTTACTTCATCTTTAAGTCAATAGATAGTGACTTGAGGGCGATTGGCTGCTATCTATTTCAGGTAGAGAAATCATGTGCAGGTTTCCTCCTTTTTCTCCTATAAACATTTATGGTTAATTTAGGAGAAGAAAAAAAAGCAAGATAGATAGTAATGGTAGAAGAATGTTGCCCATTCATACTTAATATGATACAATTTACGAACTTCTTTGGTACTTTTAGATCAAGTTATATATGGAGCATATACTACACTTATGGTATTTTCTAGAGTGGCGCTAATGTCTGTGTCACCAAAATATCTGCAAAGAAAGAATATTAATTAAATAATATTAAATATTAAGAATATTAATTATTGAATTTTTGCTTTAGAATACCATGCCTGATAGGAAAATTGTTTACAGGGTGCATCATGTAACTGTTTATGTAGTTCGTAAAATGTATTTCATAAAATGAACTCTCTCACCCAAATTTCGTTATTGAAACTAGATGCTGATTCCATTTTAAGGTAAAGGTTGCAATGCTAAGGAGGGAGTCTTGTTATATATAAAGAAGCAGCAGCTGAGAAATAAAGCTGTCTTTTGACTAAATACAAAATCCATCAAGTTCTATTCGAAAATTAGAAAGGATAAAAGAACCCGCCGCCACAAAAAAATAGGCTGTGTAAAACTTGGCATAGGGTTACGATATAGCAGCCTTTACAATAATTCTTTCTACTAGAAGCACAAAGCCTTATATTTGGGGTAAGGGATTAAGTTGATTACATTGACCCCAGTGCGTAACTGGGGTGAATTTAATCGTTATTTAATCGATTTCGGGATTATTTAATCGATAATCGAATAAGGATGAAAGGCAAAGTCGATTACGGCGGAGTTTGAACCCACAACGTAGCGACAGACGAAATGCCGCTAAGCATTTCGCCGGGCGTGCTAACGATTCTGCCAGTTCGCTGCCTTAGCCTCTACAATAATTAAACATACTCCTTATGTATGTCAACCAGGAAATTGGTTTTAGTATTAAGTTACCTTTCTCTTAGAAATAAAAAAAAAACTGTCAGATTTACTGCTAAAGTTTTGAGGATGTACTGTCTATATGAACACACTAAAATTTCGCTGATCCAGTGCAGTAAAATCCCAATATAATTGATAGCTAAACAACCAATGATAAGATGAATTGAGAAATAAATGAAATTCTTTGACTCTACTTTACGAAGCAAGATGTGCAAATAAATAACTAAAAAGAATAGGAATTGAAGCTGTGAATTGAAAATAAAGGAACAAATATAAACGATTGAAGATTCAGTTTAAATTCCACTTCGAGTACATCAGCACTGATTAATCTTCATTTACGATATAAAGTTGAAGCTCACAAGTGGTGTTTCTATATTCTTTTCTACTCTAGGCTCAAAGCCAGAAATTTGTGGGGAGGGAGCCAGTCGATGAGATCAACCCCAGTACGCAACTGGTACTTAATTTATCGAACCCGAAAGGATGAAAGGCAGAATTGACGTCTGCGGAATTTGAACTCAGAACATAAAGACAGACGAAATACCGCTAAACATTTCACCCGGTGTGCTAACGTCTCTGCTAGCTCACCGCCTTAGTAGTGTTTCTATATTATAAAACTGATTAAGGCAGCGAGCAGGCAGAATCGTTAGTACACCAGGTAAAATGCTTAGTGGTATTTCGCCCATCGTTACGTTCTGAGTTCAAATTCCGCCGAGGTCAAATTTGCTTTTCATCCTTTCGGGGTCGACAAATTAAGTACCTGGAGGTCGATGTAATCGATTTACTCACTCCCTAGAAACTGCTGGCCTTGTGCCAAAAATTGAAACATATGAAGCTGATTAGAAAATAGTATCAAAACAGATGGCTGGAAGGCCCTGAGTTAAGAAACAAGACAAAGTGTACACATTTGTACTGTGTGAAAAGCTATTATTTCTGTGCCTACAACAACGATAATTCTTTCTGAAACATCTAACCAAATAATTGGTCAATTGAATACAAAATATTAATGATGGTACAGTAAAGTTTAACAGGTGAAATAAGACACTAAACAATCTCAAAGTCACCGAAAATGTAAAAGAAATCAATAGCTTCCACAATACTGTACTTTTTATAAAGTTGCAGTGACGAGATAAAAAATGTTGACATATCGCCCTGCAGACTACTACCCTATCGATTTGGTCAGCTGTGCGTCTTTAGGCAAACACATATTCTCTCAAATCGATTTCTTATATGTAATGCAACGGATACAATTTAACATTAATTATGGTTTCAACCAAATTCGGTTTCCATTGAGACTCAAGACCATCTCGCGAACTCTCCACCATTCATTCTAATTGCGAATGCTGTGAACTGTCTTTCTAGACATTGTTTCAATATATTCTACACCTTTGTGTAATATCAATAATAGAACACTGATTTTCATTGGATTCTAATTACATTTTCTTTTCAATGAAAAGTGATTTATTGATAAGATTAATAACATTTTATTTGGTGGGGAGAGGTCAGAGGAAAATTTATCCAACTCCTCGTGTTTTTCAGTTCAACATTATTAGTTTCAGATAGCAAAGTTAATTGAAGCAATATTTATCACATATTTCTCTCTTTAGTTCTTTCTCCTTCTTTCAACCTTTCTCTTTCTTTCAGTCTTTCGCTTTCTCTTTCAGTTTCGCTTTCTCTTCCTGTCTCTTTTCATCTCCCTCCCTCTCTTTAGTTTTCTGTTTCTCTATTGTTCTAATAAAATATAAAATTAACTAACCTTACTCCTTCGTTCCTCTCTCTTTCACTTATTCTTTCTCTCAAAAATATATTTACATATACTCATATTCCCTCACTATCTCTCTCGTTCACTTTATATGTTACTTTCGTTGCTGTTTTTGTTTAGCTCCAGATCAATTGTATTGAAGAAACACTAAGACCAAAAAGCGTTTCCATCCGTGATCATCCCTTCTTTTTACTGGGTTATAGTGTATCAAAGGCTTATTATTCAAGAAGTTAGGACGTTATTTGACGGAGATTTATCTATTATCACTCGTAGGTTGAGCACAATGCTGCATTGTCAAGCGTTTTGCACGCTTTCTCTTTCCAGTCTCATGTCTTTCTGTATGTCTGTAGATATCGGCGATGGTCACAACATGATTCTTGATAAGGTGAACCATGTCTGAACGTAAGAGCTACTGCCCCTCTGTAATTTTTATTATTGCTACTGTATATCCCAGCACAGTGTTTGTGGTGAATGATGTTATTGCTGCAGCAGAAGCTGCTACTGCTGCTGTCTTTCTGGGCATTTACTGATTATGAGATAGAAAGTGTTCTTTGGATGATGGTGTTCGGGATTAGCAGAAGCGTGTAAGAAATACCGGAGTTATTTATTTGAACGGAAGATCCTATGCACCCAGACAATACTGTATCTACGTTTCTTACATAGTCTTTAGTCTTGGCATACTTTACAATTGTGTTCAAATACAGATTTTTAAAAATAAAGTTTCAGAATGAGCTGCAAACTTCGTAAAGGAAGAAAGGTAAGACAAAAAGAGGAAGTTAGAATTTGGGTGAGGCATAGGGAGTATTAAGATATAGAGTTGAAAAGCTGGCTATAATGAAGATGTCTTAAAATAAGATGGACGGTGCCATGAAAAATTACTGGTTTTGTGATTATGACATGAAAAGAGCAACCAAACATTGAAAACTGTTGATGAGTAATGAATTTCTGAGAATGGATAGTTTTTGCTTTATTGAGAATATAATATTTAAAGTTTGAGGACTCCATTCAGAAATTTGATAGATTTTGGAAATGAAAATGTTCATGTAAATTCTACAGAGTAATTATAACGTGTGTACTTTTGATTCCCAAAGTTGCCAATTTTCGATATTCTATTGGAAAAGTGGACAGCAAGAAAGAAAAGGAATCTAAAAATAACATGATAGGATATTGCAGTTTGAGGTTGGGGAAAAGAGGAGATTGGTTGATGCTCCTGGTTCGTAAAAAAAAACGTTTTTAATGATTGAAAATGGAATGAAGGGATACAATTAGTTCACGGAGAATTACTAATGATAAAGGTTTCGAATTATATATTCCATACAAAGATCGTTTCTTTTAGATTTTGGCTAGTACACTATATTTCATTTTTCCTTCATTCTTCGGAATTTTAGTTATAGTGACTGATAGCTATATGAAGGTTACATTCGCTATATTAATATACATTAATATACATTGCATGATACTACATCTCGTTAAGAACAACTTTGTATAACATTGCAATCACAATGTCCTTTTCTTTATTCATAACGTAGCGGTTATTGTTGTATGAAATGTATTAAAGGAACAAGAGAAAGAATATTGAAAATAATAACTTCTTCATTCTAAACAGAGATCTAATTATATATTAACTCTGGGGCAAGGCTACATTTTTGTGAGCGCTGATGTTCTTAAATCGACTACTGGAGATTAAAATCAAAGTGACGTGTGTGATTTGAGCGCAAAACGTCATTGAGCATAACTAAATGGTGCGAGGCATTTATTTTGTCACATTTATGTATTTGTTTTGCAAGATTCTTTATCATTATTATTTTAGTTTCTTTGTCAAAGTTCTTTCGTCACACATCTTGTGACCTCTTCAGCGGCTCTCTATCCCACATGTCTCCTATAGTTCTACTTATTCCATTCTGTCCATTTTATCCTCAAGTATATTTATGCAGTCATTGTAATGAAATAAAAACAGCTATACATAACTTACTGATATTGTTAACTATCTGCCGTTTTGATTTTATAACGTTATAATATTTGGAAACGAATGGTTTACTTTCATCAAAACATTTACAAAAATATGTTAAAATATAAACAGAAATCAGCTTTGCTATATCTACATCGACAGGTGAGACAATCTTATTCACAAAAGAATCAATTGTGTGAAGTAAGAAAATTCCTAAGACAAATCAATTAGTCAATTATTATAACAATGGTCCCAAAGATTTTAATGTTACTCAACGTCTTTATTATCTTCTGTCTTCCATTTCCGGTTCATATTTTCTTTTCATATTCTTATTTATCAATTTAATAATTTATGCGCCTTGCTTCGTAAACCAGATTCAGAGAACTTCATAAATTCTGCAATTCTTCTTATCTTCCGACTTTGACTTTCATTATACACAAAGGCCTATTCTGAACAGCATTTGTTCTATCTTGTGATTTTGTAGCTATATTCCGTGTATTGTAAAGGATTTATATCTGAACTAATATAACTTAAAACGCACATCAAGGAATTAAATCCATCCAAAGCTTTCCCATCGGTTTTCACGTTGAACGCTGACACAGATTAATATTCTGACGTCACGTGGATTATGTAGACCAAATCTAATAAATAACCTGGTGTAATACGAACAACATTTATAAGAAGAAAAATAGCATATGCACATTCATTGGGATATTACATATATTTTTATGATATTTTCTTGATATTCTTATAATTTTATGATATTCTCTTGATATTCACATAGTTTTATGATATTTTCTTGATATACATATAGTTTTATAGTTGTAACTATTATATAATGTTTTTGGCATTGCAATAGGGCTTTACATTAGGAAGAGTTTGCCAAGTAAGGCTAATACACTGTACACTTTCTGCAATATTTAAAAAAATGTAAAAATAAATATAAAGGAAGATAAAGACGATTTTTCAATCAGAGGAACAAGAAAGAAAGCGATGGATTATCAGAAACTGTAAATCACCCGATAATACCTTGTGATATTTATTACATCCCTTTACGATATGAGTTTAAATCCCACGTAGATAACTTTATATTTCGTACTTTCAGAATGAAATAAAATAATTATTGGAGTCGATTTAGTCGGCTGCTTATCCCACGGAATGCGTGGCCATGCACGAACGTTAGAATTTATATCAACTATTGATGGCGGAACTTTTTAGCTCAGCATGTCGAAATCTTAACCTCTTTAATTATCCAGTTATTTGAAGTTTCACTTAGATGAATACGTGCATTTTAATTTTATTAAAATGCTCATAGAGAAGCTTATATTATTACAGGGAATTGTTTTTTTTTTCAAAGTCCGTCGTATGTCACCTAAAATCTGCAGCATGTAACTGTTGAGACGAGTGTCATACACTCAACTTCGTTAATATATAGCAATCACCTGATGAAGTGTCAACGCATCTTCAGCTAAATAGTCGAGTAAATGTAATTAGATACCAAACGGTTATTGTTAAATGTTCCCCTCTCAGTATACTCCTTGTACTATGCCCACAGGCGTTCGTAATGATAGACTCTCTAGAATCTCCTATTTAAGCAAGTAATTAGATCAGTCTTTCTGTTAGTGGAAACTAAGACGATCCAGTATCTTATCTAACTTTCTGTTTTCTAATAGTCACCAAGTTTCAGTTTTCCAATTGTCTCTTCTCATGCTAATCTAAGAAAATTTTGGTATTTGTTGTTCTGTATAAAATATCTTTAGCATTCGTCTAAGGAACTACAGCTCTGCGGCATTGATAAGTCCTTTGCTTTTGTTTACTGACGTTTTACGTTGCACATGCTTAGCTAAGAATGAGTTCCATGTCTGCCTCAAGGATACTTCTCCCCACTTTTGTTGATAGCCATTTATCTCACAAAAAATATTTAATCTCAACATCAGTAACCTTTATTTGTCCAATCTTTGACTTAATTTCTCTGATGCCTTCCCCTGGCCCTTTGATGTTTTCTTGGTTCCTAAGTATTTAAACCAATCAACTTGTAAATTCCATTAATTTTTATGTTGTAAATTAATGTTTTTCTTTTCTTTGAGATGATCATTATCCATGTTTTTTGTTCCTGTTATGAATTAGACCAGCTTTTCACTTCCTTCATTAATATTGATTTCAAATTTTGGCACAAGGTCAGCAATTCCTGGTAAATGGGTAACTCTATTACATCGACCCTTCTGATTGACAAGTACTTATTTTGCCGACCACGGCAATATTTGAACTCAGAACGTAAAGACGGACGAAATGCCGCTTAGCATTTTTTCTCTGCGTGCGAACGACTCTACCAGCTCGCTGCCTTATTTCCATCATTAATATTTCCAACTAAAGTTTGCGGATCTTTTTCCGTTGTTGGTATGAGTACTGTGCTATCTGCACAATACTCATGCCAACAACATAATTATTTCATTGTATAATTAAAACAGATTAGCTAATAACATACACTCCTGTTCAACTCATCTTTTGATTTTCCTATATCGTCTTATTTCATTTCCTTCGAAACGCTTTGTTGATTGGCTCTCTGTATCAACAGTTTAGTACTACAAACCATTCAGTGAGTTACGCTCATTTTGAGATCGGATTTAGATGAGGTAATTAAACAAACAATATATGAAAGTATTAACCTGCATGAAAGAAATCTCTCACCCACTCTTTTTCTGTCTGTTTGTCTGTCTCTCTTTCTCTCTCTCCCCTCCTCTCTCTCTCTCTCTCTCTCCCCTCCTCTCTCTCTCTCTCTCTCTCTCTCTCTCTCTCTCTCTCCCTTCCTCCTTTTCCTCTGTTGCTGAACAATTAACTAAGGAAAACACACATCCTCAGAAATGTCTTTTAAGCTATCAACTAACTTCTCTCTTTAAGAAACGTCTAACTTCTTACAATGTTAAATTTAGCTTAAATTACTTGTCCAAGTTATACCATGAGGACAATTACAAGGAAGGTTCAAATACCGCTAACAACGACTAGAACTTTATAACAATCTAGATGTGATTGTCTCCCCTTTAATTGTTAGCCACCAGGTGACACACCACGTATTATATCTAATTATCTTGAAATGAAGTGGAGTTAGTTATTCATACCCACTTGTCCATTCAGCCTTCCTCGACCGACAACTAGCATTTCATCTCTAGTTGAAGTACTTTCCTGGCACTTACTCATAACTTCAAGAAAATACTCTTTCGGAATCATATTCTCATATTCCAAAAGGCTAAGATTTTAGAAATATGTTACATGTTTATACTATTCCTTTACTTTTTATTTATTACTTTCTACATCAAAAAACTTCGATGATTTAGTTAAAGCTTAGAACTAATCAAGTTTTGTCTGTTCGAATTGTACAATCACTAAAATTAAGAACTGCAGCATCGGAACCAAATATAATTTTGCACATCCTTTTGTTGTTATTGTTGTTGTTAGACAGATCCATTAAAACACGCAGAATTGTTTTGTAACTGTTTTCATGTATGTATTTACATGCATGTTTGTATGTATATATATATATATATATATATATATAT
>NC_068991.1:50199789-50206662 GCF_001194135.2 Octopus bimaculoides
ATTGTGGTTTTGGAGTCAGGATTTTGACTGCTATTTTTTCAGCGTGGTGGTATCTCTTGATACCCTGTATTATAATTTTAAATAAATATTACCTTTGATGGTTTTTATTCCCATGCTGACCACTTGATAAGATCAATATTTTAAATACCGATCTTATCCTTATTTATATATATATATATATATATATATATATGTATATATATATATATGTATATGTACGTATATATTTAGGCATACTTATATATATGTATGTACTCTTCTATTTTTCATTATCTGAAATCTTCTTCAGTGAAGGTTTCAGATAATGAAAAATAGATACAAAACGCTGGAATGAAGATAGCAAAAACGGATTCACATTTTAAAGTTGAGAAATATCTTGCATATTTTTACTGTTTCACTTACACAGATTGTGTTTGTAGAGTGTGAATTAGCTGGTTGATTTCTTTTTCTGAAAACTCTAGTTTACCCAGATTGTCACTTAAGCATTTACTCACAAAACCAAGTGCACCAGTTATTATTGGTATAAATATGAATTCATAATCTGGATACGGAAGATGGCGGGTTCGAAGCAGTTGTCTGTAATTATCTTCTTTCATTTTTGAAGAGGTATTTCCATCAGCAGGACAGCTGTCCTCTATGACGCTACACACTTTTCTTCTCTGTCTCAAACAATAATATTCCGCCAGTTATGTTTACACTTGACAGAAGTTTTGATCATAAATGTTCCACCAATATTCCTTGTGTTGATGTTTGTGTATGTATTCAATTGTTGTTGTTGTTGGCACTCCGTCGCTTACGACGTTGAGGGTTCCAGTTTATCCGATCAACGGAACAGCCTGCTCGTGAAATTAACGTGCAAGTGGCTGAGCACTCCACAGACACGTGTACCCTTAACGTAGTTCTCGGGGATATTCAGCGTGATACAGTGTGACAAGGTTGACCCTTTGAATTACAGGCACAACAGAAACAGGAAGAAAGAGTGAGAGAAAGTTGTGGTGGAAGAGTACAGCAGAGTTCACCACCATCCCCTGCCGGAGCCTCGTGGAGCTTTTAGGTGTTTTCGCTCAATAAACACTCACAACGCCCGGTGTGGGAATCGACACCACGATCGATCTTATGACCGCGAGTCCGCTTCCCTAACCACTGGGCCATTGCGCCTCCTATGTATTCAATAACAGGGTGATTTTCTATAGTTATTCTAGAACAGTCTTTTTTCTTGAATGGCACTGTATATTGTTTTTTCGGCTAAGTCGTGTTGCATAGGGACATTTTGATGACATTTTCAGGCAGTTGCTAATCACCTGTGATTAGCAGAAATATGACTTAAACTACATTTTCGGTTGCATCATGAAATTTCAAGGGCTTCATTGTCTCTTTTGATTGCTAGGTATTTCGTAGCAATTTCCTATTTTGGATTGCAAATGCATAACCTTCGAAGTATATGATGTAGCGGTCCAAGAGAGGCTACACTTCATGTCAATATTATTGTCTTCGTCAAGTCATCGAGAAACACCTATGCATAGCCGTTTTTGGTATGCTTTCTTATAATTATGCCATACTATCATAAGGCTTCTACGGTGTTTTCTTACTTCAGATAGTAGAGACTTCTTTATCAAAGGTTGTTTGGCACATAGCATGCTCTTTTATTTCCACCTGCCTGTTCATCAGTCTCTATGTTGTTGGGCTCCGAACGATCCTGTTAAGAACTGGTTGAGGCAGCTTGTATACAGTTTGTACATAAATATAAACTTGTTGCCAGTTTAAATATGCTGTGAGTGGTTGCGCTAATTGGCGGCGGGCACTCCGAACTGACTTGGTGTGTTTGCACCTATTTGTCTAGCGAGAATTTTTTTTCTTGACAAAATGCAATGAATGGCTTTCTTGCGGGTTCGAATATCTGAACCGGCAATAGGTTTATATTTACTTAGCGCTTCGAAGCATTGTATAATATTTTGGCAGCCTATGGGTCAGCAGTTTTCTTATTTCTTTATTGCCCACTAGGGGCTAAACATAGAGGAGACAAACAAGGACAGACAAAGAGATTAAGTCGATTACATCGACCCCAGTGCATAACTGGTACTTAATTTCATCAAAGGATGAAAAGCAAAGTCGACTTCGGCGGAATTTGAACTCAGAACGTAACGCAGACGAAATACCGCTAAGCATTTCGCCCGGCGTGCTAACGTTTCTGCCAGCTCACTGCCTTCAGCAGTCTTCTGATAACTCGGACGTTTCATTCTTGATCACAAGATAGGTCCGTGCTGTAGCAAGGCAATTTCGTGTGTCAAACTGACCCTCCGAATTCATTATGAATGTACACATTAATGGTTTTCTGTAAAATGTCGGGCTCTTGTGCCAATATCTAGATGTCAGGCCTCTTCCATGTACCTTCCCATTATTCAGTTTTCCTACAGCTATATTGAAAGCTTCTGGGTCAATTGTATATGTTTTACTTTCGATGTTTGTACAATATTCTTACATAAATGTATTTAGCCATGATGCATTAAGGTTGAAATCCCTCTTTTCATTCTAGATTTTAGGCCAGAATGATTCAAGCTCTTCTTGAGAGCGGGTTTTCTTGACAGTAATGTTTTCCTCTCCCATCTTTCTGCATAATATCTGTTAGTTGGAAGCTAACTTGGGATGTACGCTGTTTTTTTTTTCAAAAATTCGCCTGCGGTAGCGGAGTTTTTCATTCAGTCCTGAATTTGTGTTTTAGAGCAATTAACTTTTCCTCAAGAGCTGCGTATGAAAAATAACCATAGAGTCTTGTTAATTTATAGCTATTATATAATTGGTATGGTGTAAACTCATTATTTCCCTTACATTTCATTGTCGTAGTTAACAATCCAATATGGCGGCGGAGATTGTTGTTTTCTATTTAGGTTGATTCTGTTTAGTAGTTCCATTAACATGTATACCGAAGATTTTTTCTTGATTTTCTTTTAAGAGTGTTCGCAGCTGTGTATATCAAGGTATTCATATTCCTGTAATTATCATCACCTGATTCCATGTTTTCTCTAGCGACATCGTCGATAACTTTCAACGTCAGAGCAGTTAGACATTTTCTGAATGTTGTGAAGAATGACCTGTCATTCAACGATAATTTCATACGTACATATGTATGTATGCATGTATGTATGTATGTATGTATGTATGTATGTATGTATGTATGTATGTATGTATGTATGTATGTATGTATGCATTTATGTATGTATTTATAAGCTTGCAACTTACTTTAGGCTTTCTAGTTGGATGTATTAATTCTCTTACATTTAGACAAAGGTGTGTATATGTTACAATCTACCGCCTGTCACCGACCCCTTCCCCCGCCACTACAAACAACAGTCCGTGTGTATATCTAAAACGTTAACATTAAGGTGTCCTCATTTATCGTATAATCTGAGCTGCGCATCATGAATAACTTCGGTTGCAATCGAATAGAGACGGGTATTGAAAATCATTTATTGGCATCGAGACAAGCTTTGTTGCTTTAGTTACACATTTTGAATTCTTTTATTTAACACTAAGCGTAGTATCACAGACAAATTCCATTATTTTTATTATTATATCTCTATATTGTGTAATTATTAAAATTCTGCCTATATTAACTCAACTCTGTACAAAAAAAAACATATAATAGAAAATAGGTGTTCAATGTCCTGGTTGCAACATGAAAAGAAAACAGTATATAAATTACAGTGAAATACGAGCTGAAGCTACACTTATTGATTTCTCTATTTTATTTGGAATACTAAATAGCAATTATCAATGTATTTGGTTTCTCTCACATTCTGACTCTTTGCATAACACCAGCATTACTTTGTACCCAAATGACCAATAATTTTATGTTTCTCAAAAACATAATGTCATTATTGTGCTTGTGGGAATAATAACTTTTCTGGATCCGCAATTATGCATATACGTATGTTTGTACGTTTGTTTGTACACTCATAAATACATACATACATACATGATTTCAGACATACAAACTACATACATACATATGTATACATACATATGTATGTATGTATTACATACATACAGACAGACAGACAGACAGACAGACAGACAGACAGACAGACAGATAGATAGATAGATAGATAGATAGATAGATAGATAGATAGATAGATAGATAGATAGATGGCTGTATGTCTTCAGTTCAGTTTAATAAAGATTCTCATTTACCTCAAGGTGGTCACTAATAATGTGACGAGTCTTTGAGTCCATCCAGTTCCAAGGATTTGTGAATATCTAAGTTAATATGTATGAATATGTGTATATATGTTAGTGTGTATATAGATATACTTGGTATCATCTAATAGACGTACATATTTCCTAAATACACTAGTGCGTGCGTGTGTGTGTGTGTGTTTGTGTTTGTGTTTGTGTGTGTGTGTGTGTGTGTGTGTGTGTGTGTGTGTGTGTGTGTGTGTGTGTGTGTGTGTGTGTGTGTGTGATTACTAACTATGTATGTGTCTATGCCATGCGCACACATGTGATTGTATGTATATGTTCATTCCAGGAAATTCGAATGGAGAATCTTTGGAATGTATTAAAAATCTTCAGTGTACCAATAATCGATTGGATTTGGAGGATGTGAGTAAGTCTGTTTTGTTCTTTCTTGGAAAACCTTAGAATTTCCAGGTTTTTATACAAATCTTGAGGCATCTATGATAGCAGGTAGAAATGAGAATCTGCAGCTTGAATACAAAAACTGTGAGTTTCACATTAGTAGACCATAGATATTCTTGTTTCCACAACTTCAGACAAGATATTCACATCTGTCTGGCTACTGATTCCGCCACCAGTGCAAGTCTTTCGTAATCTGTCTCAGAGAAGTATATTAGTCTTACTGCGTCTGTACCGGTCTACTGTTGTTCCTACTGGAATGTTTCACCAGTAGCAGTCCATACTTTATGAATTTAGGAAGATATTGTTGCTCTACTGTGTCTTATCACTGACTATCTGGAAATTCTTCCGCGGATAACATAAATAATTATGTCATCAATGTCATATCTCGCGGAAAGGTTTGGACATTGTAAACGATTCTTTGCAGCTATACTGATGACGAATACGATATCTTCCACACTGATATTACATAATCGATATTACAGCGTAAGGTTTTGGAGGCAGATTTATATCTCTTACTGATCGAATACTTAGTCGCTATCAGCAGCTCTTGAATTGTGAATACGTATGTATGTATGCATGTATGTACGTGTGTGTGTATGTATGTATGTATGTATGTATGTATGTATGTATGTATGCATGCATGTATATGTGTGTATGTATGTATGTATGTATGCATGCATGTATGTATGTGTGTGTATGTATGTGCATGAGCTTCTATGTATGTGGGTATGTGTGTAATGTATGCGGAGACAGGCATGGTCAAGTGGTAAACGAGTTGCCTTTGCAACCATGACGTCCAAGTTTCGAGCTCACTTAACATTGGGTCGACCGATGCCTTGCCAGTAAAATTAGGTCACACACTGTGGCATACACAATTGTTATTCAAGAATGATCTTAAGGGTTCAATATATCCGTGATATACTCAGCCACATACTCGCTAATTCAATGAGTAGGTCATCGAAACAGTTACAATATTCTACAAAATAGGTCTTACAGCTGTTTCCAGGATATTTATTACATCCCTTCATCGGAGACGGTGTGAGAGGATGGTTAAGCAATAGTTAATTTAGACAAGATAGGAAATAGAGAGTGAATTGGAGGAACGAAAATAGATGTGAGATATGCAGGGATATTGTATTTATAAATCCATTGTTTAGGCAGAATGGTATACAATAAGATTCCAATACCTTATGAGTAAAATCCAATAGTCTTTAAAATTGCTCATTGTATTTGTAAATCCATTATTAAGATTCCAATACCCTATGAGTAAAATCCAACAGTCTTTAAAATTGGTCGTTCCATATACACAGTGTTATTGAATCAAGGGTTCTATTGAAAGTGACCTAAAAGTAGGGAATGTATTAGTAAGGTCAAATATATATGTATATATATACATATGTATGTGTGTGCGTGTGTGTGTGTGTGTGTGTGTGTGTGTGTGTGTGTGTGTGTGTGTGTGTGTGTGTGTGTGTGTGTGTGTGTGTGTGTGTGTGTGTGTGTTTATAAGGTCTTCAAAAGAACTTATCAACATTTTTATTTATATTATATTGGTGATTTCCAGTAAACATTAGTTTCTTCAAAATCGTGCATTACTGGCATAAAATATGGGTTTATAGGAGAAAATGGAAGGCAAAAGTTAAATATTCTTTTTCTTGATTGGTTGGTTGGTTGGTTGGTTGAAAGTTCTGTTTGTTGGTCGAATGAATAACTATCTCAGGTCACTGATTCATTAAACTTGCTGCGAACTCTGCACAGCAATGTCCAGGATCTGCATTAATTTCAAATATACATGACGAAACGCATCCAATCATGATAGGTAGAACGCTTTACACACATATATACAGAATATTTATATTTAACTGAATTTTAATCCGATGCTTTACGTTGAACAGTTATTACATTTATCTCCGGAAATAACGCTGATATCTTGCTTCTAGAAAAGAAAGATGGGAGAAGTGACCCGACAAGTTAATGATTCAACAACAACACTACATTAACGACTGCGAAGGATTAAACGTTAATGTGAATTAGGAACTAATCACACGAAATTGTTCATCACCCCGACTGACAATGACTGGCCATTGGCTGTTGGTTAGTTACGGGATTTTGTCACGTGCCAGAATGATTCAGTTGTACATCAATTATTTCATCCTTAACCGAGCAGAACTTTACAAGCGGGTAATCTCTCCGTCAGAGAAACACATTAAAATTATATCTGTGCGTGTGTGTATGATGTGT
>NC_068991.1:50206762-50207605 GCF_001194135.2 Octopus bimaculoides
CTCCATTTGAAGCAATGCATCGGTCCAGGCGCGTTTTCCACTATTCGAAGTAGAGCGGGAACTCTTGCGATGTGGTACCTTTTAACGCCTCCGTCGTTTTCTTTTTCACCTCTTCCACATCTGCGAATTCCGTAGCACCAGCTTTCGTTACCAGTAATTAACTTCGAAAAAAGGCTCAGATCAATTTCCAAATGTTCTTTCAGTTCACGACACGCATTCAATGGTGACTACTCTTGATCTTCCGTGAGCAAGCGTGACACAAATTTTGCTCCATTTCTTTTCATTCTCAATTCCTCGCTCAAAATTCGTTGGTAGGAGCTCCAGGACACACCTGTCATATCAACAAGTTCGTCAGTTATTCGGTGACGGTCCTCCAAGATTATTTCATGAATTTATGAATTTTCGTATTTTCATTCGTTCAGGAGGTCAACGGTCGTCCTGAACGAGATTGGTTTTCAAGCGACAAGTGACCACTCCTAAAAAGTGGAAACCACCCATAAATCTCTGTTTTGTTCAATGTAGCGTCCTTGTAAGCTGTTTCAGGCATAACAACTGTTTCGGCCGTCGTTTTGTCCAGCAGAAAACAGAATTTCACGGAAGCACGCAGTTCCTTTGTTTCAGCAATCGTAAAAATTGCCGAACAGAGGAGAGGCCGTGCAAAACAAAGACGCACCACGTGATAGTACGACATCAGCAGAAGACGTCGGTTGGCAAACTGGTGATTGAGGGAAGCATCAAATGGTATCTAGCGGCGGAAGCCTGAACTACAACGGACTTGTCCCACAGAGAACGTTTCCGGTTACTTTTAGGTACCTTCTCGTATATATATATATATATATATAT
>NC_068991.1:50208793-50227818 GCF_001194135.2 Octopus bimaculoides
TATATATATATATATATATGACATGATACAAGACTTTCCACCATCCAACCAAACTTTAATATCATACATAGTTACTATGTGGGTATAATTGGAGGTTAAACAGCTACACTTCAATTATGCTTCTACCTTCAGAACTGAAGAAAATAGTACAAAACTGTGCACTTATGCCTTGAGTTTGAATGAACAAGATACATATTTCAACAAGATGTGGAAGATCTTAAGGTACAGAATTAGTACAAAAGTTGTTAGTTATATAAAACTGAGAAGAATCCATAATGATAACTTTAGTAAAGATGCAAACTATCTAAATCTCAGATAAGAAACCTTCATTAAATGTCGCCACTTTGATAGGTACCTTCTGAAACACGAAAAATAAAGTCATCAGCAAACTGAATTTACCATAAATAACTGCTCTCTCTCTCGCACTCTCTCTCTCTCTCTCTCTCGCACTCTCTCTCTCTCTCTCTCTCGCACTCTCTCTCTCTCTCTCTCGCACTCTCTCTCTCTCCTCTTTCTCTCTTTCTTTACCTCTTCGTTATTAACCCACTGGCAAAACCATATAACGTCACTATTATTAAATATTTCAATCTTTTCCAGTTCATACTTATTTTCATATAGCAGAATGGTCAATACTTTCTTACTTTCTAACCTCAATCACAATCTATACCTCTGATCTCATGTTAAATAATATACTTTGTTTCTTTATATTTTTTAATACTAATTTCCATATAGAAGTTTCCTTGTTCTTTCCATACTTCCTTAAACATTTCTAATCCGTCTGTTTTTAAAGTCTGTTGTATTCTGTATATTTAACGATGATAAAGAGGAACTAAGTCACCCCGAGTCATTTGTAACGAAGTATACCGCTTACAACATTTTAACCGTCAAAACAGGACGCATCCATATCCATCATATGCATTTTATGAACCGAGTGAGTTTATCGTCAGCTCAGAATAAGTTGAACGTGAAGCATTTAGTTACACCACATTATCACTATCAGTTTACATCCCAAACGTATATATGCGTATGTGCGTGTGCATACACTGACAACTATACGTATGTATTTATGTACATGCATGTATACGTGGAAGCTTGGGTGCAAAAAGAAACAGGAAAAAATGAGACTTCTTGATATTGAAATCAGTGTTAAAATATATTTTGCATTAAAGTGAAACTTCAAATTTTGTGACAGTCTCTTCCATCGTTGATGAGAATTTGAAGAATAAAAGAAGGGAAATAAGAATATTAAGTTAATGAAAACGAAGAGTAAACATTTGAATAGATGTTTGAGTATATGCGAATTCAATGAAATATGAAATGTTATTAGGCAAAGGCAAAGATGAAAATCAAACATGAAAAGTTCTTATTTAAACAGTTAACAACAGATTATTTTAGATCATTCATATCAACAGGTATGTCAACAACAAATATTTCATATCATTCATAACACGTCTTCATGCTCAAATGCTACAAAGTATTACAATATTAAAGAAAACTTAACAAAAATGTGAGAAAGCAAGTAATACAGTATATTGGTTTCAAATTTTGGCACAAGGTTAGCAATTTTGGAGGAAGGGTTAAGTCGATTAAATCGACTCCAGTGCTCAGCTGGTAATTATTTTATTGAATCCTAATCCGAAAGAAATGAAAGCCAAAGTCAGTCACGGTGGAATTTAAACTCAGATCGTAAAGACGGGCGAAATGGCGCTTAGCATTTTGCCCAGCGTGCTAACGATTCTGCCAACTCCTTGCCTTGCAACTAATACTATATATTGAGAAAAAGTATCGTTAACTTTCAAAATGAGCTCAGAACTCGCTCGGTTTGCAAAGCCATAAATGATAACACAGTCGGAATCACGATAAAGGAAAAGAAAGCTGAAGGAGCAGAATCATTGGTGATCCTACCCATTTCTCGTCACACTCAAGGATCATAAAAATTATTAAGAAAATCCTTGATTTATTTTTTGAGGTAGATGAATAGTTCAATTACAGCTATATAATATTTATATTTATCTCTCATAATAAAAACTACATGATTTTTCAGCTTAATCTTCTATTTCTAATCCACTAATACTACAAGCTTTAGCCTTTGCCAATTTCACAGTGATCCTCATATTGACATTATTGTTTATGAGAGGAAGTTTCTCTTGCTTTTCAAAAATACATCCTGGATAAAAATGGAATGGGGAATTTTGTTTGATATAGATATGGATATTTATGATCTGGAGTGGGGTATGTGTGACATTATTGTTTGATATATTTGCAATTTATTGTAAAAAGTGGTTCCAGACGTTTATATAGGGAGGTTTATCATGGATTATATCAATGTGAAATGCACCACACTTTTACGCTAAAATGATTTGTCCTACATACGTTCCGTAAGAATATATGAATACTTTTCAGTGAACAATGAAGACAGGTTTACATGTAAAGCGTTGTTTTCTATTTTTTTTAATGTAAGTTTAAAGTTTACTGTGTAAAATGAATTCATAATAAAATTGATTTGTTCTGTTGTAATAGTCAAATGAATTGCTGATATCGAAGATCATGTGCCTGTGACACTGATACATTAATCCGTGTCTAGCTATCTCCCTAGTTAGAACCAAATTGCCTGAGTGCATGTAAAGTCTTCACAGCGTTAAACATTTGATCAAGAGACAGTCTTTTCCTATTTGCTTAAGCCACAAAGAAAAATATGTACCAGTCCCATGGAATCCAGACTACCGACAGCTGAACTTCTATAACATGGCTTCGAGAGCTAAATCTTAATTACAGGTTTGTTTCAGTTGTAGAAATTATTTTCCAAAGGTTTCTAAGTCTATAATCCTTTGAACTACCTCACTAATTGACTCAATTTGTTTGTACTTCCAATCATGTAGGATTATTAAATCTATTTTTAGCTCCGTAGCTATTTCCCTTATTGATATCGCAATAATTAATAATTATATGTTGTTTAATTACAAACTGGGATTAAATGATTTGCCAAAATTAGCTGTGTTCTTATCTAATGCATATTATCGATTATATTAGCAGCTTCTACATGCTCTTTGCCAAAGAGATCTGAAAATGGTCTCTTACATAGATATATAAACCCTCTCGCCTGCATTATTATTAGAAATCAGTTTGTTTTTTATTTATTTCTACACAAATCTCAGATATTTCCCAACATTTTTCAACATTATTCTATGTTGAGAACTATGTGGCAATAGTGCACCTTGGAGTATATTTACCGATGTGACATACATTAGTTGCTAAATGATATTTCTGCTATGCTAGACGCGTTTAAATCAATATTAGTTGGTTTAAACACTCCTTTATTCATATCCAATCTTATCTGAAAGAGCACTGACAGGATTTGTTAAGACAGGCTCATAATTTGAACATTTTCATGCATTTTGGAGGATTTGAACTCTTCACTACAATCTAACAAGCCACGCATTTAATTATACATTTATTCTTATTTTTGATGTAGTTGAGTTGTGATATATCCTGAATTCAACCCAATCGGTCTGACCTTTTATCAAACTTTCAATCCTGTGGCGACTATACACTGAATACCGCCTTCTTTAAGCTAGTAGTGTGTGAATTATGAGAAATATGGCTGTTATTTCAAGCATGCTGAGGAACTGCATTAAAGTTCCCTCGTTGGCCCGATGCAGAGAGTTGTAACTAGAGATGACAGGTATTTACAGCTAAATAGACTGAATTAGTAAATACTATGTCAGTTATATCATTATAACTAATCCCAAGATTCCGAGTTCGATTCCAGGCAGCGACCTTAATGATGATGATAATAACAACAGGTTCGAAAATTCCCCGAGACACCTGATGAAGGCTGGAGGGTATATCAGCCGAGACGTTGTGCTAACAACAAACAAGACGAGGACAAATATCCGTCAATTGTAAATAATGTAAAGAAGGGATACGTTTTAACATGTTAAATGGGAGGAAACTAGCACCAATTGAAAACATTCTTCTTCAACGAATAATAAACAATAACTATCCATAACAGATTTATGTAAACAATTATTATATCACGTATTCATCTCTCTTTCTTTTCTAAATGTCACATGACATATTCAGCGGACAAGAGCTTCTATGTGATCTTCTCGTGCGACTGCCACGTAAGTTTTATGCATGAACGTTAACCAGTTAATTTGTACGTTAACGAATAGCGTTCTGAGCCACACTCCTACTTATATATATATATATGTATGTATACAAACCATCCATCTGGGTTTGGACTTAGAAGATTTAATAGTCATAGATATAATTATAATTACAAATTAATGAATTACAGCACAGTACATTATTGAATATATGCAGTTCTTAGAAGTTATATATATATATATATATATATATATATATATATATATACATATGCCGGTTGTTTATATTCTGAATTTAAATCCTACTGAGGACAGTCTTGGTTTTCATCCTTCTGGGATTTCTGAAATGACATAACAGTCAAACTCTGCAGTAGATTTAGACGACTGGCTCCTCGCCACAAATTTATAACCATGTTCCTACTGTTCCTATGTTAGAAATTATAGCTCTTACATAGAAATTAGATTTATTCAGCAGAATTTTGATTAAAACTGTTGAGCAAGATTTCAGTCTACCTCAAAACAGTCTTACAAATGACTAGTAAGGGTTCCAAATTTTGGCACAAGGCCAGAAATTTTGGGGAGGGGATTAAGTCGATTACACTAACTCCAGTGTTCAACTGGTACCTATTTTATCGACTTGGGTGGAATTTGAACTCAGAACGCAAAGACAGACGAAATACCGCTAAATATTTCGCCTGGCATGCTAAAGATTCTGTCAGCTCGCCTTCTTATTAATTGATTATATTGGTTTTAAATTTTCGAACAAGATCAGCAAGATCATAGGTAGAGCGTAAGTCCGTTACATCGGGCTCCAGTGTTTAACTGGTACTTATTTCATCGATCCTGAGACGATGAAAGGTAAAGTCGACCTCGGCGAAACACAAATGATTAATATTAAAATGTAGAAACCATTATAATAGCGAATTGATCAACGGTGTAGTTTTGTTCAACAAACTGACCTTTAGCGAAGCAACAAAGTATATATGGCGTGCCATCTTCGTTTAATCCAACCAAACAATTAACAAAAAATGTTTCATAATGAGCTTCATTAAAATGCTAATCTATGTTTCTCAAAAAGGATTAATAGCAAATAAAACGACAGATTCTATCACGATATTAATTTTTCTTTAAAAACGAAATGTTTAATTTATTAATTACAAATGTATGAAGAAAGGAAAAGCAAAGAAATTGTCATATCATATAGCTTATTGATGCAATGCCGGATCAATGCAAATAGTTGGCTGCGGGGTCGGGTTCGATCATGCAGACAGGCTACATTTTATACATGTAGGATTCTTTCTAATTAATTTTGAAGAAAATATTGGTAAACTTATCAGTTGGAATACATTTCTTCTTCTTGTGGTGCCTACCGAACTTACCTTGCTGCACATATACAATAAAATGTTCGCTTGACCAACTAAAATTAGCCATCAAACTTTTCAAATCACATCTTGCTGCCTTAAAAAAAAGGAAAGACGCCATGGATAATGTACTTCAAGACACACTATGTATAAAGATAAAAGGAAAACTGGTCGTGGTTAGAACTCTTGATCGTGACTCTGACCTGAGGCTAAAAAACAACAGCTATGATAGCAGTTGTCTCTCTGATTAGTTTTTTTCTTTCTGAGTAGTCATTTTGATTGGTTGATTTACAGCTGATTGGATCTGGGATGTTTAGATCAGTAGTCAATTCTTGGCTATAGAAGATAACTCCGTTTAAGTGACAGAAAGTGGAGAGCTACTCTCCTGAAGTGTACCCCTCTCGCTGCTGTTCTAGCCCAGGACCACCAACTTACCGTCCGGGTCCGTGCAGATTGAACGTATCTCGAGACTCTGACCTGTCCAAAATAGCATTGCGATTCCGCCTCTCATTCCAGGTCGATTCAGAGATACGTAAATCTCAAGGTTATCATAAATGTGCCTCATGGCCCATGCGTCGGAAATTCTTCTCGCTGATGGCTAGGAAAAAAAGGAAGAAGAGAAGATGGAAACCTACCCAAACGGATTTTCTGTAAGCAGTCAAGTGTGTTAAAATGATTTCTTTGTGTGGAGTTCCTTGGTGAAACTCTGAAGTAGTCTGTTCAAGGTCTTGACACTGGGGTTCCCAACATCATGTGAGAGATTCTCTTTCATTTCCCTATATTTATCTACTGGCAGCCTTACCAATTTCTCGTCCTCCAGAATTTTCACTTCTTTTTCCGAAAGCCTGCCCTCTGTCTCCATTTCTCTTCTTTGTTCTATGAAAGAGAGAAGTCCTGTATTTTTTCTTCTTACTAACACAAACTTGGAAGTGGGTGCAATTTGTTGTTGATATGGTTAGAGTTGTGTATTTAATTGGCGTTGTTTTTGTTCAGGTTATTGTTGGTTTTGTGAGATCTCAAGAGCAGCCCACGAAAATCTTCCTTCTTTTGGAAAATTTTTCTTTGAATTTTTTTGTGTTTTTGGTATTCCATTATTTACACGTTTTTGTTTTTGTAATTCGAAACCTTATCGTCTTGTGCCGTCCAAAAGTTTTTGAAAGTATTCTTGTAGTTGTTATAATAATGGTTGAATTTAGAGAACCCTTTGAAATAGATAAATAGATAGATATACTTCAAATATTAGATAAAGATACTTCAAACAAGTATCGTATCAATTATAGGAAGTCAGGATCGCAATCTCTCTTGTTTGTGTATCACCTGAAAGTCATACGTCACACACCATTTTGAGGTTTCAACTACACAATCGGTCGTTTCAGGTATTTTTTCATATTGACATTTCCACGTTAGTTCTAAATGTTACGTCACTAATAGGATAGAAACTGTTAAAAATCACAAACTTGACATAAAACATTATAGTCGCCACTAATTTTTTGTTAAATGTTTTATGGTTTTGATTCTTTGATTCCGTCAAACATGATAATCTCAAAGTGATATTGCGCTATTTTCGTTGGTTGGAAATTTTAAAATGTCACTCTGAACATTAGGCCACAAGTAAATATTTTACACGAAAAACTCCCCTGTGTCTTGCACTGTTTTGTTAATTAATTATTTTCTCTGAAAGATATCGTTAACTATATTATTTTATAGCCTCTCATTAAGGTAACATTCCGACAGTAGAATTCTGTTGAAGTCACTGGCGAATTCGGCAACAGGGTTAAAACCTCCGAAGTTGTTTTTCAAAGGGAAAACGCTTTTAATTACTATCATGTTCTGTAGCATTGACAAAATGCCGCACACATTTTTAGGGGACAGTCGATTAAATTCATCCCTAACTAATAATTATTTAATCGATCCGGAAAGTTGAAAGGCAAAGTCGATTCCAGTAGGATTTGAACTCAAAAGATGAAAGGGGATGAATATAATACCACATGCGAGACATTTTGTCCCTTATTCCACAGTAATCTACCGGACTAGTACTACTACTACTACTGTTGTTGTTGTTATTATTATTATTATTATTATTATTATTATTATTATTATTATTACATGCTTTATTAGTTAGCAAGTATGTCAAACTTTTACTCAGAAGTTTGGTGACAAGTCTTCTAAAATCTCAAAAATCTTTCTATGGATTCCTGCAGAACAAAGGAGGATACTTTTCTGCGGGTCAACAATGCAGATCCCAATTCCAGTCTCTTTCAGTCTCTTAGGTAGCAGTTTGGGTGTTGTGCCAAGTGCATCAGTTACCACAGGAATAATTATCGTCTTAGTTTTCCACAATATCTTCATGTCTCTAGTTAAATCCAGATATTTCACATTTTTCACAACTTCTTTGGTACCCAGTGGCTTATCGTATGGTATTGTACTGTTTCTTACTCTGCTTCTTTCTCTTGTTCGCTATAATCATATCAGGTCTTATTGCTTCATTAGCATGATCAGTCCTTATGGAGAAAGTCCATAAAATCTTGTAATTCTTATTTTCTATCACAGCTTCTGGCCTGTGTTCATATCACTTTTCTACTACTTTGAATTTACAAAATCGGTTAATATCCCAATGTATCTTTTATCTACACAGTCATGTCTGTGCTTATACTCTTTTTGTGTTAGATTACTGCATTCATTCAGTAGGTGGTTAATACTTTCGTCTCGTTTCCAAAATAAAAAAAGATTTTATATTTGCTCTCTGATTGAATTTTATTAATCTTTGCTTTATCAAATTTGTCTTAATGGCTTATTCCTGAGAGGCTATAATTAAATATAGGACTAGTTAAAAACTTCCAAAATAATGGTTTTTCTCACTTTTTCCCATTTCTTTGGTATCGACTCTGCTATCATAGCAAATTCCAATATTTATGATCTTGCCCTGTTTGTTTATTTTGTCCTCGATATTTATATCTGATCTTCTTGCCTCACTAGTATGGTTGGTCTTTATGGCTTAGTCCTAACTATTATTATTATTACTATTATCATTATTATTGTTGTTGTTGTTGTTGTTCACTTAACTTCTGATTTATCTATGCCGATGTCACATCTCAGCTCCATCACGTAGCTCAGTGTCGCAACACTTTCCTCAACACATGAGCCGTTCCAAATATTGCTGCTATCTGAATACTTCCTATGAAGTTTAGTATTTGCACCTTGAGATGGTCCTAATTGTAACTATCACAAAAGGTACCACACTCACTTTTGAGGTTCCATGGACACTTTTCACTTTCAATCCTAAGTTTTGGTACTTCCGGACTTTCTCGTCCTCTATTTTTTACAATAGTCTGGTCTGTAGGCATGGCTATGTCGATGCACTTCATTCTTTGGACTCCTTCAGTAGGAGAGTAATATCTGGTCGGTTATGTTGAAGCTTTTTGTCTCTGTATATTGGCATATCCCATGTGAGTTTTACCCGTTCATTCTCTGCTACTGGCAAAGCTCGGTTCTCATACCACTTTCTGGAACATTCTAGCCCATACTTTTTGCACAACTCTCAGTGTACTTGAACAGCTATTTTTAGACTGGATTTTAGTCCTATCATCAAAAGTGTGTCGCAGGACGGTTATGTCGCTTTGCGCGCACGTTGGTTATGTCTCTAATCTATAATCTTACCTGGTGTCACTGCTACGCCAGGAATTTCTGAAAGCTGACCATAATACCCGGGTTGAAAATTCTCGCTACAGACCTGTTGATATTCATCGACACCCAGAGTTTCCTCCAAAATGTCGTCGCTCTTTTGTACCTCTAATCCTCTGTAATATGCTCCCTTAGAATTTTCATCTCATTACCTGAGCTTTGAGCGCCTGACAAATCTCCAGATGATAAACCTCCAGTTCTTCGTAAGAGAGACGAGCTGTACAGAAACGTGTCTGATACCATTTCTAGAGTGCCTTCATTAATTTCATCTCTTTATATTAACTGTCTACCCATAACTACAGAAACTGTAGTAGTTAAAAGGTGAACTGGGAACAGGTGAACTGTTGGAGTATGGTCACTCATTAGTTTAAAGGCACCACTTTTGTTAACTCTCACATCCAGCACCACTCTCCAGATTTAGAAAGATCCTCCGAGCCTTTTGAACTAAAAACCTCTCCGAAACAGCACTTCTACTCCACTTGCAGATGCAAACCAATTATAAGAGGCATATACCGCAGAGTTATCGAAGATGGTTATGAACGCGAACGTTCCGGAAATTTCAGTCTCGCCGATAGCTACTATATCTACATCAGTGGTCACTGAGCAAGTGATCTTGCTTCTAAAACATTCCCAGTTCACGTAAATTTATTCTTCTTACTCTGACTTAAGCTATGATGATCAGAAAAATGAAGAAAATATCAGTTTCTTTAGACTTGTGAAAAACGGGCAACCTAGGTGTTTCGTCTGTCAATTCTGTTCACTATCTCACTTCAGACAAATGTTGGCCGGTTGTCCCGTAGGTCCAGTCTCAGTCAGTGACTGCAATGGATTCCAGATCTACGGTTAAAGTAGATCTGGAAAGTAAACTCACATAAAATACGAACGCATTATTATTATTATCATTATTATTATTATAATTATTATTATCCTCTTCTTCTTTCAATTTTGTTTCCATTTCTTGCTGAGTGTCTTCCCGACACCTAGGGCAAAGAAACTCATTGTATACATTGGTAGGCCATTAAAATAAAGACATTAGATTGTTCATTTACAAAGTCATGTAATAAAAAAAGGGAAGGGGAAGAAAGACAGGAAAGGAGGAAAACAAAAGAAAAATGTAAAAAGAAAAACGAAATAAAAGAGGGAAAGTAAAGAATATTTACAGCAACAATACTCTCCTCAATACGTGTGACGTACCAGTTAAAATAATCTTTTGCACTTCCTACATGGATGGGTAAGCCGGGGATCATCCTCAAATAATTTTCAGTTCTTTCGTTTATTATTCCAACTGCTCCTACAATCCCTGGTTTTGTAACCGTCTTGAGATGCCACATTTTTTCGATTTCAATCAGCAAATCTTTATATTTTCTGAGCTTATCAAATTCTTTTGCTGAGATATCATGATAACAAGGTATGCTCATGTCGATTTTATTGTTTTTGTCTTTCACAATATCTGGTTAATTAGTTTTTATGGTTCGATCTGTATGTACTGGAAAGTCCCAAGGAATCTTAACATTTTCTTCCTCAGTTACAGCCTCAGGGTAGTGCTTCCACCATTCGTCAGCAGCTTTGATTTTATAATGCCGATATATTAACCAGTGTCGATATTGGCCAATTCTGTCATGTCTTGATTTATAATCTAAAGGTGCTAAAACCGTACACCCAGAGATTAGGTGGTCCACTGTTTCAAGCTCATCGGTGAAGTATCGGTACTTTATGTCTTCTCCATTTTTCATCACATTGGTTCGGTATTACTATTCTTCTTCTTCTCATCATCATTTTTGATTTATTTGTTATCGAAGTTGTTTAATAAAAGTTAAAGTTTCCTATAATATGGCGTTCTTTATAACATCCTGTCCCCAAGACAGTGTTCACTGTCACAGTATTAACTGGTAATGTTTGTTTGTTTCCCTGGTTACAGAGTTCATTGTTTTAAGGAAAATTACAACCAAAAGTAGTAACAGTCATGTCTTTCTTACAGTGAAGTGACTACATTCTATGTTCGACTGGTGCCCACCTCCTTCACTACTGGATTGTACCACAAATTGCAGACATTGATTTATTCTAACTTAACATGGGAGTCTACATTTTCTGTAGAAGCGGAGAACATGCCGCCTGAAAAACTAGTAGTTTTTGTTTGGCTTCATTCCCAAATATACATATCGAAAATCTTCGATACACGTTTGCTTCTGGTTCCATGAATATTAATAACTAAAATCATTTAACGTTCTGTAGGATTATTGCTTTTTGAACAACATAAATATCCATTTTCATAAGAAATAGAGATGTTTGCTTTTAAGACTTGGCTCTAATATATCACTGGTATTGGCACCAATTCCTAAGAAATAAAGCAAAATAAAGATGAGGTAACTAAAACATCAATGTGTGGTACATTGCTCAAGTTTTGTACAGGATGTCCACAAAGTCAGGCTACATGGAGTAAATAAAATCATAACATAAACAATTAAATATAAGAAATAATAATTTCTTAAAGTATGTGTTTATCACCATGTACCCAGACTTTGTGGACACCCTGTATTTATGGTTTAAGACAGATCTAGATTTAAAGGTTAAAATTTCACTCTTCTATTTTAACCAAACTATTGTATTTAGGGACCACGTCTTTCAATGAGGAAAATCAAAGAAGAATTATTCATTATTGAAGATGAAGGCTTTGTCGATTATTTCTCTCTTTCTGTGCATTAAAATTTTTACCGATTCCGCACCACTTTGCCTATTTGGCATCTGAGTTCATTTATATCGTTTTCTTTGAAGACTTCGTTAGTATTGTCGGCCTTTATCTCGATCATACTCTTGCTTATTTGCATATTATTTGCATATTATTTGCATGCTTTCTAATTGCACATGTGATAACACTTCTTTATTTTTTCAACTGTTGTTTCAGAAGGAAGGATCTCCAGTTTCAAAGTCACTGGACACATAGTTGGCTAATGCTAAATTAGCTCTTTTAGTTATCATTTTAGTCTTGTTTTTCTTTAACTCATTTTCAGTTAAAGTCACTTCTAACGTTGCCGATTGCCAACATCCACTGTAATTTAGTTTGTTTCATCAGTAAACCTACTTCAACCGTTGCCGAGAGCAAATAGTGAAAAGGTTAAACATAGGATAAGTCTCTTCATAATATTGTTGTTCCTAGAAATCTCTAGCTACAAAAGGAATATTGGAAATATCTGGAAAAGTAAACTAAAAGCAACCAGAAAATATAGACACAGCTCAGAGAAACAGTAGCGTTAAAACAAGCCAAAAGAAAAAAGAAAATCCGTGATATTATAAGAAGAGATAAACGAGTTTATAGACTTTCGACTAATTCGTTTTGGAGGAATTTACAAGAATGGTGACTTCGCTGATCCGTAAGACATTATCAGATATGTTCATTGGCTTCGATACTTTTGTATAAGCAGAGTATATGTGTTGCGGGTGTTATGCGTGCGTATACATGCGTGCGTGTACATCCGTGCATGTGTATATACATACATACACACATTGATGCGTGTATGTCTGCATGTATGTGTTTTTGATTGTGTATATTGTTATTGATCTGCTTTGGAATATGGTTACTCAATCGAATGCTTCTATTCAAATTTGCACTCGGTGAAAAGTTACCAATGGTTTTGTTTGTTTTTATGTATCTTATCAGATTATCAGAGAACTTCTTTTTTTTGAGATATATTAATAAAATGAAAACCGTTTATGTTTTCTGCTCAAAATTTCGCCACTTCTCCAGGAGATAATTTAAAATAGCTTGTTTTTAGGATCTTACCATCTTTTCTCAGTAAGTGTGAAATTATTATAAAAACAGCAAACAAATGGTTGGATTTGACCAAAACCCTACCTATAGACTGATTATTATATATTGATTGGTGTTTCTTATCCTAGAAAAACTGAGTAATGAACGTTATCTGGGAGATCGATGAGGTAGTACAGAAAACAAAATTAAATGGCTTTCAATATTTTGTTCAATATCTGCGCCGTTGATAGCTCAAATCTTGCAATGGTCATCTTCCACTTCAATTTTCCTAAGAAAAATAAAATATCTACAATACAAATGTATGTAAATATATCTGTAGTAGCTTTCGGTGCTGATTCTCAAGTTTTTGTATATGGACAGATTTCGTAAGTTTTCTTTTTGTAATACAGCGGGAACGCGTGATATTGATGAACTTTTCACTTTCTGCAAGGAAGATTATGCTGACATTTGTTTAGTTCAACCTCTGTTTTCGATTTAGAGAAAGCCACATGAACCGGATGAATATGTCATTACCACAGTTACTGAGACAAGCTTTACAACTGTGTTATTGTTTCACTCTTGACGTATGGAGGCTTTTGAGTTTTACATATCGTGAATCCGCTCAACTTCACTTTTTCTCAATATTTCCTGTTTTGTGAGAGTGATTCTCAGATTAGGGCATTCGTTCAACATAGCTCTACTTCAGTTTGTCACTGAAATAAATCATTAACCCTCTATTGTTGTAGAGGTTGGCTGCTTAGCGGATCTTTCGTCTTTTACCTTTTACTTGTTTCAGTCACTAGATTGCAGCCATGCTGGGGCACTACATTGAAAAATTTTTAGTCGAGTAAATCGATCCCTAGGACCTAATTTTTTTAAAGCCTGGTATTTATTCTGTCGGTGTGTTTTGCCGAACTGCCAAGTTACAGGAACGCAACCATACCAGCAACAGTTGTTAAGCGGCGGTAGGGGATAAGCACAAACACAAATACACACACACACATGTATATATATATATATATATATATATATATATATATATATATATATACAACAGGCTCCTTTCAGTTTCCGTCTACGAAATCTGCTCGTAAGGATTTGGTTGGCTCGAGGGCATAGTAGAAGACACTTACCCAAGGTGTTACGCAGTGGGACTGAATTCGGAACCATGTGATTGGGAAGAAAACTTCTTACTATCCACCCACGCCTGTACCACCGTGAAAATTTCATTAAAATCTAGTTGGAAAGATATCATCTAAGTCCAACTATTTTTGAAACTACAACTTTTCTACTCAGATTTTACATTTAAATTTTCACCTGCAAAAAATTAATGCATTTGCTTATGCCAATAAGTGTTTTTGCATAAGTCTGAAAACTGGGCTTTTCTCACAGAGACACAGACCATCTAATTCGTATTCTGCAAATCTAGTGTGTAAGTGGAACATTGAAAATATGTAAGAATTTTCTGAATAATAGTTTTACAATCTAGCTTTAAATGATGGAGCTTTGTTTCTTTGTTACAAAAAGGATATCTTCACTAGAGGAAGAATTACAGAATTATGAAGTATATATAAACATATATACATGCATACATAGATTTACAGTGGCCCACAATAAGTTTTTAGCCAAGTGAATAAAACAGCAATCATGTTCAAAGTTTAATAACTCAAGAAATACCCAACAGAATTGTCTGAAAAATTGGTGGAGCCATCTTTTGCAAGTTTCACACCTTTTACCTCGTCTTTCATTGTTGCGACTAAACGACAATAGTTTGATCCCTGTTATTCTATGTTTCCAATGTAGAGGCGCAGTGGTTAGGGCAGCAGACTCGCGGTCGTAGGATCGCGGTTTCGATCCCCAGACCGGGCGTTGTCAATGTTTATTGAGCGAAAACACCTAAATCTCCACGAGGCCCCAGCTGGGGATGGTGGCGAACCCTGCTGTACTCTTCCACCACAACTTTCTCTCACTCTTTCTTCCTGTTTCTGTTGTGCCTGTAATTCCACTGTGTCACGCTGAACATCCCCGAGAACTACGTTAAGGGTACACGTGTCTGTGAAGTGCTCAGCCACTTGCATGTTAATTTCACGAGCAGGCTGTTCCGTCGATCGGATCAACTGGAACCCTCGACGTCGTAAGCAACGGAGTGCCAACAATAATATGTTTCCAAGAGAGTACTTTTGAGGTCTACCACGGACGTAACTTTGACAGAATTAGCTCGAATTTGTCAAGATACTTCCAGACATGCTCGATGGGGGTTCAAGTTGGGGCTTTGAGGTATCCACTTGAGGGACTTGATGCCATGTTTCCTTCCAGAAACTTTGCTCGTATGGCATGGTGCTTCATCTTGGAAAAAGAGAAGTGTTCTTACCCATTTTACCAGTGTCGTAAATCGGAAGCAGTCCTTTCTCTAGTGTATCACAGATCCAACCGGACAGGCCCCCAAACCATGATTCAATTCCTGCCATATTTCACGGTAGCTTGCAAACATTCAGTTTTATCCCTCCATACATAGACTTACCTTGAGTTCGAATATTGGCAAAAATTACTTTTATCCAACCACGCTACGGCCTGCCAAAATTCATCTTCCTTGTCTTCGTGCTCCCTAACCCAATCATAATTTTTCCCTTTGTTGGTGTCTAAAATCAATGGTTTCTTTCTTACAATTTTTTTTTCCATATCTTAGTCCTTTTAAGATTTTTCTTACAGAGTATGATAACATTTCCATGTTTACAACCTCACTGGCGCTAAGCTGGCGGTTTCTGATGATTCCCCTCTTCAGTGCTCTATTTTCTCTATCCGAAATGATATTCGGCCTTCCAGAGCGAGGTTTCACATGTCAATGTCCTTTTTCTTTAAACCTTTTGACAATATTATTAACAGTCTGATGATTTACCTTAAAAAAATTTACTATTTCTTTCGACTTCCCGCACTGATAGCATCCTTTGATTTACTCTCGTTTGAACACGCAAATTTCTGCAGTTCTTTTCACTTCCATTGGGAAATATCATTAATAATTATCTCTCAAGCGCAAAAGACGAGAGAAAATTCAATGTAAAATACAAGAAACATGTTACAAATTGTGAAATCTCAAAAATTCAGGGTGGCTAAAAAACTTATCGTAGGTCACTGTATACATATATTTTTGGAAACATGTATACATAGTATGTTGATAGGGTTATACTCCAAGTTGTGTCCTCATGAAGCACGTCTGTATAGTCTGGTATTCCAAAGTAAATTTGAATATGTTATATTTTACATGAGAGTTGAAAATAATGAAGAATACTATTAAATGTGAGAAAATGTTTGTTGCAGTGTAATTAGATATTAAAACAGAGAACTGAAAAAAAGTTTCTGGCAATATTTATTTCACATTACTTATAGGAGTCACAAGTAGATAAACATGTAAGACATCTCTTACTGGTAATTCTTCAGACCGATAATTATTAATAGGGGATGTTTTTTTCTACTTGTATACTTATATAACTCCTGTTAGTAATGAAACATACATAATGCGAGATAAATAATAGCAAATAATTTTTTCCAGTTTTCCGTTTCACTACATGCATACACGAATACATAAGTATATTCATAGATACATTCAGAAATACATGTATACATACATATATAAGTATATTCAGATACACGAAGACATGCCTACACACACACACACACACACACACACACACACACATATATGTATAACTGGCACTCCGTCAGTTACGACGACGAGGGTTCCAATTGATCCGTTCAACGGAACAGCCCTCTCACAAAATTAACGTGCAAGTGGCTGAGTACTCCACTGACAAGCGTACTGTTAACGGAGTTTTCAGGGAGATTCGGCGTAACACGCAATGTGACAAGGCTAGGCCTTTGAAATACATGCACTACTCATTTTTGCCAGTAGAGTGGACTGGAGCAACGTAAAATAAAGTGTCTTGCTCAACGACACAATGCTCCGCTGGGAATCGAACTCACGACCTTATGATCATGAGCTATATCGATACATATATATGAATGTAGTAATATATTGAATACACTTGCCACTACTAAAATTTTTATTTGTAAAATTTTTGAATTTCATTTTATTTTTTAAGCTAAAACCTGGAAGAAATTCGAAAACAAAAACTCTAGAAATCTCAAGAATATTGATTTCAAATTTTGGCACTCAGCCAGAAATTTCTACAGTGCTCAACTGGTACTTATTTTATCAACCCCGAAAGGATGAAGGGAAAAGATGACCTTGACGGAATTTGAACTCAGAATGTAAGGACGGTCAAAGACCATTAAGCATTTTGTCCGACACGGTAACAATTCTGCCAACTCGTCGCCTGAAAAAGAAAAAAAAAAAACTCGTTAGAATTTTGTTGAAACGTTTCTGGCCAAGACGAAGTTCGAAATAGAAAATAGTTTGTGTTCAGAAACAGAAAATTTTAGGTAAATTGATAAACATCTCAAAAACGACACTAACTGCAAAAGTAGAAACAGTGGAGAAGATGAAAAAAAACGTTCTGATAACAATGGCAGCTAATGCAAACAAAGTTAAATAAAGATGGACTGTTAAGAAGGGATTATCGAAACTGTGCAACTGTATTTAATTGCTTTTGAGAAGAGATTATTTGAGTTGGATAACTAGATTTAGTTATTTAATTAGATTTAGCGTTTCTATGTTCCGGTGTGTGTAGTTTATTTAAATATTATATTAATTTGCATGGTCACAGCTGGTCGACTGCAACAAGTAAAAGAATTAAAGAGAATTTAGATTATTAAACCTATTAAAGAGACACAGGCAGCTAATGATTGCCATAATTATACAGCAATTCTGAGAATTGTAACTTGTAATAATTCCATTACTTACGTATGCATTGTTAAATACTGCTGTTTGTACTTCGTTAGTGTCATACATTTTCCAGTGACTTTAAACATCGCTGTCATTTGTATATTTATATACAAGTTTAGAGTCACCTAATATTTATTTCAAATTCTGGCACAAGGCCAGCAATTTCGGGGGAGGTGGTAAGTGAATTGACTCCAGTATTCAACTGGTACTTATTTTAACGACCCCGAAAGGATGAAAGTTAAAGTCGACTCGGCATTTGACAGACGAAATGCCACTGAGCATTCTACCCGGTGTGCTAACGATTCTGCCAGCTCGCCGCCTTAAAATTGCCTAATATTGAGTTCTGATTTGGTTCAATACTCAGATTTATGATAGCCAGAAAAAAATGTGACGTTGTGGTATTCATGTGCATTAGTAGTGTAAAAGAAATAACTCCGATTGAAAAACAAAATTGAATCATGGGTTCGACTAAACATTTCTTGTGTTATCGTGCTCGTTTCATAAACTTAAAACTGTGTCTATTTTATCACTTCAATATAAAATTATAATTTCCGTATATTTACATATATGTCTACAGAATTATTTCTTTGCATCAGTTAATTCACAAACAGATCAGCCGTTCTGTGTTTTATAATTAAACCGGATTCCCTTCACTAATTCTTATAGACGCAGCAATTCTTCTATAATGAGTGATGTGACCAAGTGATTATAAATATCAATTAAGTAGAACGTCTCGATGTGTGTGTGCGAGTGAGAAAGGATAGTTGGGCAGAAAGAAAGAGAAACATATCTACTGTAAGCTACTGAGTAGTAGATGACTTCGTCTTCATTTATACTGTTGGTTGTAAATTAACCGAGCGAAACCTTCTCTCCCTACTATAGTTGGGAAATTCTGAGGTTTCTAAAAATAAATTGACGAAACGCGTCAATTATAAAGCTAATCTTACGTCCAATGGTAATCTGTACAATTCTATTTATAGATTGGTGAACTGGAACATTTCAGATCTAACTGATATTGACTTGAGAAACATCTCAGTACTGGCAGGTAAATCCAAACTTTGGAGATTTTAGTTCAAAATTTATTTATTTATTTATCCATCAATCTGTCTGCCTGCCTATCTACCAAACACACCACTCACATACAAGTATATATAAATACATACAAGCATACATACATGCATACATACATATTGATACACACACACATATATATATATATATGTACAATGTTTATATAATTTACATATGTGTGTGTATATATATATATATATATATATATATATATATAT
>NC_068991.1:50228336-50230385 GCF_001194135.2 Octopus bimaculoides
GGAACATTTCAGATCTAACTGATATTGACTTGAGAAACATCTCAGTACTGGCAGGTAAATCCAAACTTTGGAGATTTTAGTTCAAAATTTATTTATTTATTTATCCATCAATCTGTCTGCCTGCCTATCTACCAAACACACCACTCACATACAAGTATATATAAATACATACAAGCATACATACATGCATACATACATATTGATACACACACACATATATATATATATATGTATATATACACGATGGGCTTCCTCACAGTTTCTTCCTGATAAATTCCAATCAAAAGAAGTAACTGTAGGCTGATAGAAGACGCTTGTTCAAAATAGTGTGAAATGGGATTTCAGTGACAACTAAGAAGCAACTTTGAAATGACGCAGCTCTGCTAGTAATATTGTTTCATCATTTTAATTTTTAAAGAACGAAAGCTAAATAAGTGTTGGAATGAATATTGTTTACTTTCATTGAAAATGTCTGACTATAGAGATTGTATATATTATTTTAGAAAACAGTTCTACTTACAAAACACAAATATACAAACATTTCTTTTTCGATTTTACAATTTTATACAAATCCATAAAATCGTTATGTTTTCTTTCAAAAGAGGTTATAAATAGTTTGGATGCAAGATACGAGGCGTCATACTGATTTTATTATTGGTGGGTATTTAGCTTTCTTATAATACAAGTAGTATCAACAGTCATGGCGGTGTGGTTAAATAGTTTATTTCATAGTTCTAAGTTCAATCCCACTGTTCTCTACCAACATCTCCTATTGATCATAAACTTTTCATTGAAATATTTCCTTGCCTTTTGGCTGGAATGTCGTAGACGGTTCATGTCATGTGATAAATAATATGTTAAATACATTAAATAAGGTATTTAATTCTGATATCGGTACAAGGCCAGCAATTTCAGGGGTGGGGTACTTCGGTTACATCGACCCTAGTGCTTCACCTAGTGCTCAAGTGGTACTTATTTTATCGTACCTGAAAGAAATGAAAGGCGAAGTAGACCTCGGCGGAATTTGAACTCAGAACGTAAAGACAGACGAAATACTGCTAAGCATTTCGGCCGGCGTACTAACTATTCTGCCTGTTCGCTACTTTATTTAATTCTGATATTATATACACTCTGCAGAATTTTAAATGCTATTCAGTGTTCTACAATGTTAGTAATGCGAACACCGTGTGATTGTACAAAAGAGTTTTTTTTTAATAGATTACACATCTAAGTAAAGACCTTTCCGTATTTTGAAGTGGATTCCACTAGGTTGACTTTATATTAAATATAATTAAAATAAAGTCAAGTAGCTCCTCTCAACCAAGAAGGTCTTGAGGATCTCATCATACTTAACCATATAAAAGCTTTAATTTATCTTTGATGGAACATTCCGTTAAGGATGAAAGATGCATGTTTGTGAACATATGAACATGCGAACATGTTTGTCGTATACAGGTAGGTGAATGTGACGTGAAGATATTGCCTGTGAGGTGTCAAGTGTTTCACCAAAATAATTATAGTCTAAATTCTATCATCACTGAATATTTGACAGTGTTAAATTCTGAACTATTAAATATCAACAACTTTGCATTGTACCAAAATGTCAAAACTGCAATGACGAAAGTAAAATTAATGCTGAGGCCCAGTTTCTCTCAGTTGCAGTAAAAATCGATAGGTTTTTTTTTTTTTTTTTCATAGTTTCTTGTCAGTAGAAGTTTTAGCTTCCCTCTTGATCTAGGCGGTTATATTAGCACAGGGAACTATTTTATTAAGTCGTCAAGTATGAAATTTGTAGAAAAGAAAAAAATTTGCTAATGCTTTATAAATACAAATAATAGTTTTATTCATCAAAGTATGCACGTATATTGTCAATACACTTTTGCCATTTCAGCCCCAATGTGTAAAACGGTAATATCTTCTGTCAGGATGTAAAGTGTTGCTTGTGAAAAGTATCTAGCATCTCAGCCATTACTGATACAACACTACATGCGACTGTGTGTGGGGGTGTGCGCGCGTATATATACATACATACATACATATATATAGATC
>NC_068991.1:50230409-50237909 GCF_001194135.2 Octopus bimaculoides
TATATATATATATATATATATATATATGTATGTATATGTATTAAGGGTTGAGCAGAAAGAATACAACAAGGAGAAAAAGTTAGACGAAAGCAGAGCAAACGGGAAATTTAGACAAAGACACGATACACGGAATATTCGCAACTGAGTCTTCCTCGTCAGTCAATGACCCAAAATATCAGGGTGGTTTCGCGGCGCCAGTGCTCTTATTTGGCTACCGAGAAAAAGTTAGCGAATATATACTAAGACAGAAACAAACAAGACATTACATAAATACAACAGACAAAGAATTATGCATATATAACAGCACGAAGCCTTACGGCTATATACAACAGAAGAAAAAAAAAATAATAATTATACATATCACATAAATACAATAGAAAGAGCTTTGCAGCTATCGAACGAACTTAGTAGGGTTGCGCAACGATGAAATGGAATAAGTCCTAGTGTACGTAATAGGAACCCAGACCAGCATAATCAGTTTATATATATAAATGTATAGTGAACACTAGCAAACATACTTACATGTGTATATATGTGTGCATGTCTAACAATGTAAGATCTTTATTTGTCCCCAACTTGAAACAGCGTTTGAAAACATTATAGATCGTCTTGACTTTAAGCAGCAAAGTTACCACAAGCCTAGAATAATTAACGTAGTATGAAATCTGCAGTTTTTTCTCGTATTTTACCAACATGTTCGTGAGAAATGTTTTCCATTTCCTGCCGACCATCAACGAAATTTATTCTACTTTTCTGAAACTAAACACTGTGATTTGCTGTTGAACATATTACTTTCCTTTGATCAGGTTGCAGCTTTGGTTCATTAGTTTATAATTCTTTGTTAAATTTCTTCAATGTTGTAAAGTGTCTCATGCAGAACATCATAATGAAAGTTATTATGATGATTTTGTTTAACCTTCGGAAAGCCGAGCGCTAGACTGTTTAATCAAAGTGACATTATTGTTGTCAACTAACTTATCTAGATTTTTCAACTGAGTCTATTGTTTGAAATGTAAGAGATTCGGTTTTGTTATTCTGTCTTAACCCTTTAGCATTCAGATTACTCTATTATTTGTTCACATTGTTTCGAATTTATCCTTCATTATCTTGTAGCTTTGAAATTTAGATTACATGACTGTATATTTTTTTAGGCTAACATTGTAGGATAGGTGTGAGAGGCTGGATCTGGCCAGTTTGAGCATAAAAGAATATTTTGGCCGGATGTGGCCTGTTTAAATGCTAAATGGTTAATGCAAGTGAGTTAGAAATGGCATAATGTTGCAGCAAACTAACCAAAGCATTTTTGAAATGGTAGGTAACTGTGATACTGTTTTCATCTTCAAGAAGCTCTCGCTTGAAGCAATGCTTTCTCTATATGACACACTGTTGATCTTGGACTGGTGAACTTATAGTAAATCTTCGAAAAATGTTGGGCAATAAAACAGTATACGAAGATAAAAGCGCTCTTGCTGGTTTACTTGAACAAAGTAGAACCCTCTCAAGGTTTCATATTTAAGCAAACCAAGATGACAATATCCACGATTGCGTTATTTAATCCAACTCTGTTTTTTAATTCCAGGTGTATAAAGCTGTGACTTCAGACTAAAACAGTGGACATACAAAGAAATATTCTTGGTAAAGACTGAATAATACAAACTTGGTCGTAGTTTTCATAGAAAATATCTGTTACAAATTATTTTCTGCAATTAAGTAGACTCGTTGGACCGTTTTAGTTAGAAGCAGGTTGTCGTTTGTGGAATAGAAAGCTTCAAATGCACAAATGTACTTCATTGATTCTAAAGTGCTGTCCTACTGGAAATGGATCACTTTTTATTTTGTGTGTTGGTTTTGAAGAACCTACATATTAATATACGATTCTTCTTGACATACTTTCATACATTCTCAGTTGATTTGACTGACAGAGTTTAATAGTGATGAGTATGTCAACGACTTTTGACATCAATGAGTTGTAAGGTACGATTCCAATAAGTTTTAACAGGTTTTTGTTTTTGACACCCGTCTGCAAGTTGTATATGCTTTTGAGAAACACATAATAGTGGTGATAAACCTTTGACTAACAAACATTATGCATTCTCCTCTGCGAGAACAGATTTTCAAATTTCGAGCTCAAAAAGATATTCTCCTTTATACAAAGACTCCACAGCAAATGAAGTTATCTGAATTCATTTAGAACTCAATTCAATCACTTTGGTTATATGTAGATCGAAATAAACCTTTCACATCAGATGGGGAGTAATAATATATATGGGTCTTATAGATGTTTGTCTGGTAGTTTTGTAGCGAACCTGGAACAAACGGATAGTCATGCGTTCACAAATATTTAGACATACATGCATACATACGTATAGACACACACACAAACACACACACCATATCCTACTTGACGTGGATGTATTCTTAGAACACCGTAATACTGCGGTATTTACCTTGAGAAATTCTATCATATACACTCTTAGTGTTAAGAAGCACACATATATCGGTAGCAGACGAGAAATCGGCCAGCACCAGTGGCAGAACTGTTAGATCTTCTGATTTCAGCGTGTTTTTGCTTCAACAACAGCAGGCTTTCCTCGTCTGCTGCCGATATGTCAGTGCATCTTCGCTCTAAACATCTATCTGAGAGAGTTCTTCAGGGCGAATGCTGCAGTATTGTGGCATTCTAACGATACATCCATGTTAAGTAGGAGTGTGTATGGGTATGTGTATGTGTTTCCCGTTACTGCCTTTCCCAACTTGATATCAAAAGGGAAAACTCAAACAACTTAAATAGTTATTTCATATTTCCAAAAGAGAGTATGAAGCCATAGTAACTAATGTTGAAAGGGATAACATAAATCTTTCAACCTAAAGTGAAGTTGGATGGGAATAAGTTTAGCGGAAATTATCTTACTCAAAATAATACCCGAAACGCCAAATGGTATGATTTAATCTCATCATCACCGACACCTCAGCTTATGTCAAGAATAAGTTCTCTCTTCTTTTTTTCTGCAGAATGGGTTTGTCTTGATCATGGTATAGTTTACCGAGAACTTTTTGCAGCACCAGTAAACTGAAACATTGAGAAGAAGAGCAGCTATAATAATTAAATTCAAACAATGATTGACCAGGGCTGTATCTGGAAAGCTATGGATGTCTTCACGAAGTTCTACTGTCACAATCAAATATAGAACTGCTCTGCTAAGAATATAAATGCCATCTATTTCTTTTTAGATATCTTGAAATAAATACATTTCGTTTGTGGAAATGATTTAGTTGTTTTATTCGATATATACAATAACTACTTTGATGTCTGTTAAGCGTGTATAAATTGATCAAAATATTCTGTGTTACACATTCCACCATTTTGCCACTATTGTGTATTATCCAAAATCGGTAACTGGAAACAGGGAACACATCCCTTTGGGGCAATACTTGTTTATTATTCCACATCTCATTTTAATCCTCATGACTGTTATTATTAGTTTTATGTGCAACATCGTTAACATCTATATCTCCAATTCATTATATTCGAACGACATTTCAACCTCTTTGGTCCTAATGTTTCTGTTTTAGTGGACATAATATATCAATCCAAGGTTTTAGATGTGTTCCATTGATCTTTTGCTATTTTAGGTAAACTTGCACTGACACTATTGCTATTATTATTATTATTATTATTATTATTATTGTTGTTGTTGTTGTTGTTGTTGTTATTATGGACTCATGTACTGTGAAGACAATTTTTTTTATCTCTTTGAGACTCGACTTTGTTCAATCATTATTAAATGGAAATTTCTTTGCAGTACTCGTCAATAAGGATTTTAATTATCTCAGAACAGCTTTCCTCGTTTCCCGGGATTCATTTTTAGAGATTTTTATTATATTTGTTTACAGGTTCCGACTATATTTCACATTCAATAGGTCTGACAGCAATGCTCACTTTAGAAAGTAAAATATTACAAGAGACGAAACAAGACGAAAAGAAAAACCAACACAAAAACAAATCACACCGCAAAATTAACAAAATGAAAATAATAAGGAATATTTTAATGAATAACAAGCAGAAGAAAAATATTTCGAACAATCCAGCAAATAATTTTGAAAATAGTGATAACTGTAGCAACAATTGCTCAGAGACAAACAAGTTGCTCATAGAGAGGTTGGATTAAAGTTAATCATGTTTCTTTCGTGACACAAACAGAAGTTTTAGATTTATTTTTGTGTTTACATCTCTTTCCGCTATAGCTACTGATACTAAAGCAATCGGGAACGCCCCTAAAAGATTCAAATGTAAACAACAACAAATATAGAAAATATTAAATGTAATTATTATTGTTATTAACAAAATATAATTACACAGCTGGACGCAACTATTTCGCAAGAAAAAATGGCGGAAATAAATATTGACTGGAGCATTCACTGTAGTAAAGGCAAACAACAAAGCACATACACGTAAACGTATGCAAATACACACACACACACACACACACACACAAACACACTGTGTGACAAATGAACGAAGGGAAAATAAGTTTCGTGGTATTTCCTTAAGAAATCAATATTTCTTTCATATTGAAACTGATGTCATGGTGTGTCTTTCCTACATAATTTATCACTATCTGCCAGTGTATGAACTCTGGTCTTCAGCTACTCTGGTACATGGTATGAGTAACATCTACGTACTACTCGGCCGACTAAATGCAAGCCTTAGAACTTCTCGGTTTGGGCTTACTTGGGACAACACAACACAACAATAGCAACATTTTCGACGACATTACGAATCTATCTTTCGAAAATAAACTCAGAGTTGTCGATGTTGAAGGAGATAGTTATATACGAAACGGCCGTCCAGAGCAACAAGAGACGCATTAAATGTAGACAAACCAGCTGCGAATTCAGTTAAGGGATAATGCCGGAACGAATTTATTTCTTTTATTTTCACATTTAAAAAGACTTCTTTATCTCTTCAGGCTTCTTTAACTTGATAACTTCTGTCTCAAGACGATGACAAAAAAGAAAAGTAGTTAGAGCAATACCATCAATAATAGTTGTGACAACGGTTAATCCAGTTCTCAAGTTGTTTTTCCTTTTCTTTTTCTTCTTTGGTAAAATTGATCGAACGAGGAAATGGTTGCACAGTAAAGGAGTGGGGTTGAAATATTCGACTAATTGAAATATTGAACTAATTGTGCAACAGAGGCATTCCTGGAAACTGCAACTACATGTTTGTTTGCAAGAACAATCATCTAATTAATGAAAAATGGTCCGATAACTCACTCAAAGTAAACCTATTTATTTAATGAAAACGCCATTATTATGGCAACATTTTCAATATTTTCCATATAAACGTAAAACCTTCATTCCTATTTTAAAAAAGAATTCTGTATTATTATTGTTGTTATTGCTGATTGTACTTTGCCATACTTCTCAAGGAATTTAATCGTTTTTATTTTCTTTTATATTGCAGGTAAGATAATTTCCTTGTTCGACATACGGTAAGCAAGGTAAATAAAGATATCTCGTTGACTGAGAAGTTAACAACTGGCCGCGCATCAGAGGGGAAACAGTGAACGAAGTGTAATATTAAAATCTTTACTTTCATTTTCGCTCTATTTTATAAATTCGCATGAGGATAAAAGAAATATTGGTTTATGTCTGATTTGGTACAAATTTGCTGTACTTATTGAAGGAAATAGATTGCCTCTTGTTCCTTCAGTCTTTATAAACTAAATAAACACAATGTCGACTTCTCACGGTACCATAAATTTATAGAAAAGTAGTGAGATCTAGTGAAGTTCCTGACTTTTAAAAAACCTTAATGATGTTACTGATATTGCTGTAAGAACCTTTTTTTTTGCGTCCTTTTAAAGCCTTGCCAGGCTCATGGGCCCGGTTTCCCAGGTTTTATGGCGTATGTGCCTCCCCCCACCCCATCTGGACGGAACGCCAGTCCATCGCAGCTTTACTCAAGAAACAGGAAGAAAGAGTGAGAGAAAGTTGGGGCGAAAGAGTACAACAGGGGTCGCCACCACCCTCTGCCGGAGCCTCGTGGCGCTTAGGTGTTTTCGCTCAATAAACACACACAACGCCCGCACTGGGAATCGAAACCGCGATCCTACGACCGCGAGTCCGCTGCCCTAACCACTGGGCCATTACGCCTCTAAGAACCTAAAGAAACTAAACAAAATAATCACATCTGTTTTCCAACATTCGCCATTACACTTGGTTTCATTTAACAAGAGACTCGATTGGAAAACCAGAAGCTATGTCGTTAAAAATATTGCCTTTTACTGGTTTCAACCAATGGATTGTGGCCATACTGGAGCACTGCCTTCTTGAGCATATCCGATTAATCTGAGTCTTATTTTATCGATGTGTACTTATTTCATTGACTTAGGAAGGATGAAGGCTAAAGAGTTGCAATATTACGCTCGGTTCTTTATTTTCTGAGTTCAAATTCTGCCGGGGTCGGCATCTCCTTTCGTCCCTCCAGAGTCGATAAAATGGAGTACCAGTCAAGTACTTAAGTCGATGGCATCGGAATCTCTGGCCAATTATTATTATTATTATCATTGTTGCTGTTGTTGGTGGGAAGAGAGTGGTGGGGATCGTGTTGTTATTATTAGTTCAACACGATTTCTTTTGTGGCACTTTGATGTTATAGAATTTATTGCAGCTGCAAGTGGTAGTAACAGTAGTAGTAGCAGCACTATTACTATTATCATTATTATTATTATTATTATTATTATTATTAGTAGTAGTAGTAGTAGTAGTAGTAGTAGTAGAAGTTGAAGTAGTAGTAGTAGTAGCAGCAGCAGTAGTAGTAGTAGTAATAGTAGTAGTAGTAGTAGTAGTAGTAGTAGTAATAGTAGTAGTAGTCTCTGTTATTGCTGCTATAGTTACTGTCTAATGGCTGATGTTGTTACTGTGTTACTGCTTTCATGGTTGTTGCTGCTGCTTTTGTTGTTGTTGTTGGTGGTAGTGGTGGTAGTGGTGGTGGTGGTGGTTTTGGTGGTGGCGGCGGCGGTGGTGGTAGTGCTGATGGATTTGTTATTAATTCTTTCTGTTGACAATTAGTTTGTCACACAAAACAATAAAGGGGAGGTGTTCAGGTTCAGCATTTCATTCGAAAGCTTTAATTAAAACACGTTTAATAAAGCTTCCAGAGTCTCAGTGCTACGATAACATTTAATGATAAGCCACACCCACACCCTCCTACTTACAACTGGCGCAGCATCAACCCCATCACAGCTTCCTTTATACTCTTAAGTGCAGAGTCTAATTAAAATGTCATTTATAAATCTGCGAAACCTTCCAGTGTTCGAATGTTAATCAACGTTTGTTTCTATGACCTCCAATATCTGACTTGTGGTAGAGAAGAATTGGGAATAAAGAGGATAGTCAGTGCTTATGACGATGGTGCTTATGGTGCTGTAGATTGTGGTTTGGTTTGATACTAGTGCGTGGTGGTGTACGGGGTGGTTTTAGGCATGATGAAGG
>NC_068991.1:50241750-50247143 GCF_001194135.2 Octopus bimaculoides
TATATATATATATATATATATATATATATATATGTATGTATATATGTATATGTATGTATGTATGTATATGTATATATATGTATATATGTATGTATCTGTATATATGTATGTATCTATATATGTATGTATACATTTATGTATGTATCCATATATGTACGTATGTATGGATGTATGAATGTATACAATTATAAATGCGGTGACGCACGGACACTAACAAATACATAAACATAGAAATACCCTGGCGTACATATACAGGATCGTATTTAATGTGTTAGCTGTGAGCTAGACAAATAGCAAAGGGCATAACTCACTTCTAATTAACCTCTTGTAAAGATGTGACTAAAACCACACCTTATTGACATTCGTTAAACAATGCCTCATCAGTTACAGTGTCCTTAACGTGAAAGAAAGATGGCGACGGAGAGCTAATGAATGACAGCCTCATAATAGACTTGTATCATTTGCTTTCCTCATCTCTCGGCCTTTTTTTTTTTTTCACACTTTTCTTAAAATCAATTTTAGTTTTCTCTCTTAAGTGAATAAGTGGCTCCGTCACAGAGAGCGGGAGAAGGTTATTTTATGAATGGAACATTAAAAGTAAGAGCAAGCACTAAGAACGAATTACACCAAATACAGAATATACAACACATCAGAAAGTGATAAGTGCTGAATTTGTGGACAAAATGGTGAAACCGTTATGGCATATTACCAGTCAATGCACGCCACTAGCTCAGAAAGAATATATGAGACGCCATAACTATATAGCAAGGATTGTCCATTGGACACTTTGCAACAAGTGGTACGAACATAAACCCGAAGGCATCATCGAAAATGAGAAAGGAAAGATCCTGTGGGATTTTATGATTCAGTGCGACCATGAGATAGAGAATAGGAAGCCGGACATAGTCTTAAATGAGAAAGAAAACAAACTATGCTGGATCATAGATAAAGCATGCCCAGCTGACAATGTATGCAATAAGGAAGAAAGAAAAGTCGAGAGATATGACAGGTTAGCTTGGGAAGTTAAGCAGTTATGGTCGATGAAAAAGGTGGTAATAGTACCAATAATTGTCGGAGCTCTGGGAACAGTGAGTAAAAATTTTGAGAAGTACATAGAACAAGCAGGGGCTGCAATAAGGGTGGAGCACTTGCAGAAAACAACACTGCTTGGAACCGCTCGAAAACTCTGGATACTGCTCGAAAAATAAGGAATGTTACTTTAGTTCATTGGTACTGAACAGCTGGCACTGTAATACATCTCCAGCGTTAGAAGCTGTGCAATGTCAATAAATAATAATCATAATAATGATAATAATAATAATAATAATAATAATAATAATAATAATAATAATAATAATAATAATAATAATAATAATAATGATAATAATAATAATGATGATGATTTCTTTATTAAGCACAAGGCTTTACATGAAGAAAAACATTATAGACAGCACAGGACAAAACAAAAAATGTGTATGTTTGTGAGTGTGTGTAGTTGTGATGGTTTTGCGTGTAAACAAGCCTAATAAAATTAAGAAGAAAAAAACGAGATCAACAATGTGTAATCCTCAGTAGGGAGGAGACGTTCGAGGGCTGCTCATGGGAAAACCCAATAAAAACCATGGGTGCCCTGACTTTCGGGGCAAGTACCTTTTTTCGTTTCCTTTCCTTTTTCTAACTACAGGTGTATGCTCAGGGCAGGCCCATTCACTCGTACCATTCTCGCCACTTCCATCTCCCTTTCGGCAAACTGACTAGAAGACAACACTTCTCTCTCTACCCTTGTTTTCTTTTTCAAGTGAAACTTGAAGAAGTTCATCATGAATTGGCCAAAGAGAAAAGTGTTTGTCTACAGCCCCTTCAATCTCGTCCACCACACATCTTCTTTCGCGATGGCCACCAAGTATATAAAAACAGCTTTTCCTTCTCGGTTAAAGGAAGGCGATGGGACGATCTTCACGATATATGATATTTATTATTGTTTCTACTCTAGGCACAAGGCCTTGAATTTTTTTGAGAGAAAGGGGCTTGTCGATTACATCGACCCCAGTGTATAACTGGTACTTATTTCATCGATTCCAAAAGGATGAGAGGTAAAGTCGACCTCAACGGAATTTGAACTCAGAACGTAGCGACAGGCGAAATACCGCTAAGCATTTCGTCCAGCGTGCTAACGATTCTGCCAGCTCGCCGCCTGGGTTTACTGGGCTCCGTATATTTTACCCCAGTGTCACTTTGATGTCATGCACTGCTCACTCACTCAATAATAATAATAATAATAATAATAATAATAATAATAATAATAATAATAATAATAATAATAATAATAATGCTTTCAAACTTTGATATAAGGCCAGCAATTTATGGGGAAGGATAAGTCGATCACATGAACTCCAGTGCTCCAAGATATGGGACTGGTGAAAAGAAAGCCCTTCAATCTAGCATCTCGGATACGAAACGTCGTAACAGAATCAGTGGTGGTTATAATTTCTATAGAAACTCTGTAGAGATAGCCTTAGCAAGTGATGTAATAGCACTGCTAACACAGTAGAACACAGTAGAACACAGTAGAACACAGTATTGACTTATAAAACTTTGTAGTATATTTTGATTGCATAACGAAATACGGTGTCCCTATAGGTCATTAATATTTACCCACCAGCTTCCAGGAGTGTGTTTAATATGTAAAATTGGTACATCCAAAAAGGCTACACCGATATATTTAGTAACCATTTAAGTAATGAGTTCGCGAATGGTTAATGGGTTGGATGGATACTGATGAAAAAGCAAAAACTCCCGAAATATGGCATATACGCCCATTACCCATTTTTCATTTTCGATCTCATCTGGTGTCTCGGATACGAAACCTCAGTGCTGGTTATAATTTCTGTAGAAAATCTGTAGGCCTTAACAAGTTCTTAGAGTAATCCAAACGAAGGCTGTGACTGTCATACTTTTTAATTGGTGAAAAATAAATCAACTTGGAATTGAAATTAAATTGCCGATCCAGCTTTGCGGAATGTCACCTCTGCTACATTTCAGCTTTCTTGTGCAGCAGAAATATTTTTAGAAAATCAAATAAAATGAAACCTTTTGCCAAGTATTGTTGAGAAATATTGGTGTTTCATAAAATGGAAATTAAAAATAGGAGTAAACATTCAATTCTTTCCTATTGTTGTTGAATTATCGACAAACAACTTATGACAAAACAGAAACTCGTGATAATCAATTCGGAGGAGTCTAAAACGAATAATGAATCAGTTAGAAAACCCTCTTGTCGACTAATCTAATTATTTGGAATGTTGCCATGTCAAACACTTATTTGTCTTTAGGTCATACAAAGCTTAATACTTAGCCTCTGGTGTTGGACGAAAAGTTTAAAATATCATTGATGATTATACGCCTGAGTAAACTGGTCACGTTAATGATTCTGCATCATCTTTACTGACCTTGTATAGTTTCCATAAACTCATTCTGAGAGCCTCGAATGCCGGAGACAATCAGACAACGGAGGAAGAGTCATCAGTTTGTATTCCACCCTTATGCCGTAGATGGAAGAACGGAATAGTATGTATTTCTATATATATTAATCCGGGCACTGTATACCCGATAAAGGTTTCGTTAGTTTATTAGTTTTCCCTACCAAATTCAAATGTTTTTATCACTTGGAGAGATCTGGGTCCATCTGCCTGACTGTTTTTGATACAAGACTTGAATCTAACTGTTATGGGACTCATTCACTTATTTTCCTGACATTATTTTACTGTCTTAGTCGGCGAGCTAGCAGAATCCTTAGTGCTCTGGGCAAAATGCTCAGTAGCTTTTCTTTAGACTATGAGTTCAAATTCTGCCGAGGTCGACTTTGCCTTTCGTTCTTTCGGGGTCGGTGAAATAAGGACCAGTTGAACACTGCAGTAGATGCAATCGGCTTATCCCCAACCTATAACTGCTGATCTTGTGACAAAATTTGAAATCACTATTTTACTGTTTTCACACTTTCATTTGTTGTTATTTACCAAAATTTCATGGTCTTTTACTTAATATGAGTTGATATGTAACTTTGACAGCGAATATTTTCTTGTCTACAACTCCATAGTTTGGCTGTATATTTCCGACTGATTTTCTCTCTTACCACTCTACAATATCTGAGCAACAGTTTTATATACGGATCCATCTCTACGAAGGAAATATACCAGCTGCAGCTAATCTCGCAAGACATATTGTCGATACTGATGCATAAATATTCGTGTATTAAAGCTGTAAACAATCTAATATGAAAATTAAAGTTATTTTTAATGAAATCATGATTAACATAATTTATACAAGAATCGTAGTAGGAATAATTTTAAGAATTAAGTAAAAAAAAAATGTATCAATTATAACTGGATTGCCAGGTATAATATGCCGTCCCGGGAAGCACAATAAAAAAAGTGTCAGGCCCCAATCCGTGTTATGATTATGGAAGCCTACAGTACAAAAAGGATTGTCCTTTTAAAAACAAGTGCTATAGCTGTCAGAAGCTGGGACACAGAAGTTCTCATTGTAGAACAAGAGCACGAGGCTCAAACACAAAAAGTTCTCAGGTGTTTTCAGCGGAGAGTGAATGCAACGGAAAAACAAGAAAATTCGTGCGCGTAAAAATAAATGATGTGAATACCAAATTACAGTTAGACACGGGTAGTGACATCTCGATTATAAATGCGGATTCTAAAATAAATGAATGTATATATATATATATATATATATATATATATATATATATATATATATATATATATATATATATATATATATATATATATAGAGAGAGAGAGAGAGAGAGAGAGAGAGAGAGAGGAAAATGTGTTCTTGAAAATGCACCTAAATTTCAAAATCTCGTAAATGTTTAAAATACATTTATTTGCATATATACCAAACTATTGATAGTTTCAACAATATTTTTTGTTTATCAATGATAAAAGTTTAAAATTAGAAAAACATCTTTAAAAGTTTCAATGTTGACAAATTAAAATGCTTCAATGCTGATAAATTAACATGTTCAAAACAGGTGTAAGTTTGAACGTTCATAGCAGTCAATAAAATTAAAACTGTATATCAATTTGTTTGAATGTGCAAAGTTCATTAATTTTAGTGGTGGTCAACAAGTTATACTGAAAAGAATAAGTGTGAAATGAAAATAGTAGAAAAAAGGGAATTTGGTTTACAGTTTCTCTGATCCTCTTCTAATAGACGCTTTCGCTAACAAGCTTTTTTTCTAATTTTAAACTTTTACCATTGATAAACAAAAATATTGTTGAAACTAGTTTGGTATATATGTAAATAAATGTATTCTAAACAGTTACGAGTTTTTGAAATTTAGGTGCATTTTCAACAGCACATTTTTCTATATTTTT
>NC_068991.1:50247601-50250539 GCF_001194135.2 Octopus bimaculoides
GATACACGATAATCTCCACCTTATAGGCTATATCTTAGAAAGGGTAAATAAGATTCCTGGCAAAGGTTGGTTCATTTGATAGAGTAGCCTTTGATAGAGTAGACCATCTGGCGGCGGTCCTCGAGGCGGCCGGTTTTGGCGCGACATTCTGCGGCTGGATCAACGCTTTATATAGCAACATCAAGTCGATAGTTCAGCTGAACGGTTCCTTTTCGGAGCCGTTCAATATCGAACGCTCGGTTCGTCAAGGTTGTCCACTCTCGCCCCTGCTGTATGTATTGGTTCTCGAGCTACTACTGCCAAGATTGGAGGCTACGAGTGGAGATCCGCAAGATCTAGGGTATGGAAAGTCAGTCGCAGCATATACGGACAATATCACTGTCGTCGTATCTAGAGACCAGGACCTACAGAGGGTAGGTGAGGCCATGAAGGATTACGAAGCGGTGCCAGGAGCAAGAATTAATCGAGATAAGTCGGTGGGCATGTAGCTCGGCACCTGGAGAAGCAAAACAATGTCGTCCAACAGCGTTATCGGACGCTGGACAGACGGTTCGGTGAAAATGCATGGAGTCTGGTTTAATCACTCTTTACAGAGTGAACCACTACTTCACCCGTTAACACCGCTTAACTAACTCGCTAATCCGATCTCTGTAAGCTTGATGCACCTACAATAACGCAGTCAGCTTCCAGTTATTGGGTCCTTGCCTATAAAAACCTATCTAGACGGACCGTTCATATCACAAATTTGTGTTCTGTATAGTCGATGACTTTAAATTGTGGTCAATCTATTTATATCTACTGGTCTATAGAATTATCTACTTAGATACGATCTGAACGACCCGATGCAGAGTGCTCATATTCATATTAGTACATTTGGGAAAGTCAGTGGGAACTGGTCAGATAGTTGTGAGCACTTAAGCAGATTTGTGAGGATCTTGCACTCCTCTCTCCTATCGGCTGTCCCACAGTCCCATCACCCTTCCACTTTTCCACTAACACTGGGTAGGATGTTCCCAAGAAAGACTTTAGATGCTAAATCTGGGTGCTTGCTCTCTATTGGGACGTAGACGGTTACTAGTTGGAAGATATGGATTTCGCTGTTGGTCATCTCCAGCAGCTTCAGCTTATTCACTATGTCTAGGAAAATTGAGATCGAAATCCTTCAAAAAACGATTTCACCTCCCGATATTGGTCAACTTGGAAAAGAGAACTCCACGCAGCCATTCCACTCTCCTTAAAATCTACAATGAATTCTAACATAAGCACAAGACCAGAATTTGGTGGGAGGAGTTGATTATATCGACCACAGTATTTGCCTGGTATATAACAATTTCTTTTATTTTGCCACCATTCTTACACACAAAAGAGTTGAATGAAGATACGAAGCATATGGAGACTTAGAACAAAGTTGAATCAAAACCAATGAGAGGTTGGGGTGACAGATGCGTTTTACATTACATTGACGTAAACAAATTTCAGGTAACAAAAATAATTGGATTGTTCCTTGAAATATAGATGTAACTACAAAATACGTAATTTAAAAGAAACGACAAATACAAATTAACTTTCTCCTGTCTGGTTTTCCTCGAAGCACCGACCGTTTGTGCTCTTGAAATAATTGTAACAGCAGCAGTCATGATCTTTACATCTAGGACTGATGTTGTTGCTATTTCAGTTACTGATTATCACCACACTCTCCCTTTCAGCTTTTCCATTTAATTTCGCTAGTTTTTGTTGTTATATCTCGGGAGGATCATTGTGCCAGTAATAAACACTCACATGCACAGGTTCTATTTCACTTCTTTTATTATTAATCGATTCGTTAACATTTTAATCAATTAACTAATCGAGTGATTGATTAATCGTTCACTCTATCAATCAATCAGGTTTGTTAATGTCCTTTCGTCGTCATTCACGACCTCATCAATGACATGTCCTTTCGACTACAGGTCTACTTCAGGTCCTGCTTGTTTTCAACTCCTTTCCATTGTTTATCATCTTTCCAAGGAGTTTCAAGTGTATTAGCGTTTGTATGTTGATTTTTCCTCCATTCTTTCGTTAGGTTCTATGTTTCTACTCCATAAACCATCGTTGAAATAACTCAACAGGGAAATATCTTGTATTTAAAAACGGAACTTGCCCACTCAAGTTCCCTGTGATTAGCCAAGGAAGCGTAGCAAGGGGCTTCACCTCGACTAAATTTTCTCGACGAAAATAACACAATGTTCAAATTAGAAATATAATTAAATACTAGCTTTCTCAACGTGAAATATTAAATCACAGTATGATCAATAAGGAGGCGTTCGGCAAGCGATAGATGCGTGTTTCAAGTACCATCAGTGGGCCTGCTAGTCATTTTACGTATGGAGCTGAAGAATGCAACGTCTGATGTCATTTTAGACTGAAAATTGTAACATTTTATTCATAATTTCACCAGCAATGGAACTGAGGTGGTGCACAATGCCCTGTTAGACATCAATGCGTATGTAACTATATCATTGTGCTATATTATGATCAATTATCTGAAGAAGATAAAAATAACCCACTTAAAAAGTAGCAAAGAAAATAGATTTACATATTGAGAATTGTATGTGTGAGTAGTTATGCCGTTGTACTGCGATCGGTAAAGCTGTCAGCCTACAGGTGATAGCGACCTTGTTCGTGTCCCGTTATGAAGTTTCTTGGTCTGTCCTGCTTCTATATTCATATGCATATAGATATACACACGCACACGCACACACATATAGAAACATACATGCTTGCAAGCATACATACATACATACATACATATATAATACATATATGTGTACATATATATACATCTGTTTCTATATGTATATATATATATGTATATATATATGTATATATTTATATGTGTATATATATATATATATGTATATATACATATATATATATATATATATATATATATATATAT
>NC_068991.1:50250808-50253287 GCF_001194135.2 Octopus bimaculoides
TGTGTGTGTGTGTGTGTGTGTGTGTGTGTGTGTGTGTGTGTGTGTGTGTGTGTGTGTGTGTGTGTGTGTGTGTACACCAGTAGACACCTACACACGCACAAACACCTATGCATCCACAAGTATGTCTACAGATATCTCGGCAAAGGATGTTTTAAATGTATCCACACATAACACTTCCTTTGTCTAGAAATCTGTAATCGATAAATGAGAGATCAATGTTTTCCTTTTCTAATAATGTAGTTGCTCGGAGGAGGCTGGCAGAAAGCAACATGATGCCATCTATAGATTTATCACCAAATATAGAACTGTAGCAATATCGAAGACAACACTATATAGACAATATATCGCTTCTCTTTCTCACAGTCACTCTTTTCTATTGATTTAGTTTCTATATTTTCCTCGTAATTATCCATCCTTTCGTTGTTTATACAACAATGTTTCATGAGATGGATTTCGGGCCATCCAAAGGATTTACATCAAATATCTACGTCCATATGTATAAATGTTTGTTTTCTTTGAGATTCAAATAATTTTTTTCCTTTACAGAATTCAAGCCGATCATCATCAAAGTGGGAAAGCCCTTTTGTTTAAATGAAGGCAGCACTTGGGGTTTATGGTTATCTAAATTGGTTGCTGTGTGTGTATATGTGTGTGTGTGTGTGTGTGTGTGTGTGTGCATATATGTGCGCGTGTGAATAAACTTGCACTCTGGGAGTTTGTGGTTATCTAAATTGGTTGGTGTGTGTGTGTATATGTGTACATATGTGTGTGTGTGTATCTATGTGCACATATGAATAACCTTGCACTCGTGCAGTGAGTGTTCATGTCAGGTTAACATACAAGTATGTGTGTGTCTTATTATTGTTTATATGTATGCTTCTACGTATATTTAATCTGTGTATGATTATGTGCATGTGTGCGGCCCACAAGCCTCAGATGTAGAATCACGAGAACGTTTTGCAAATGTTCCCGCTACAAACCAATCGATTGCATTTGGTGAATGTAAATTCATTTGCAGTGTCTTTTTTTCTTTCTAGAAAATCCTAACTTTTCTAGTTTTTTTTTTTGTTTTCTTTTTTACAGATTTGTTATGTAACCCTGTACACAATGATAACAGCAAATGAAAATCTATTGCCTGGATATAGAGCCTGTAGTATTTTCTTTAGTCCTCTACCAGTGCCTGACGTTTGCTCTTTGTCCAATACACTAATATATGGCATGCTGTGATTACACAGGCTTTTAAAAGATGTTAATATATTCTGGCTCAGGAGTATCTCTGGTTGGCAGTCAGCGCAATCCTTCATGCGTATAGCATTGCAAACGGTTTCAGTGACAATGCCATGTCCGTGAGAAGGTACCTTGTAGACATTTTTAAACAGCTTCTGATGTGATGTGTTCCACAATGATATGGCATAAACGACATTTTAACACAATATGGAGATCTAGTGGCATCCTCATCGCTTTTGCTTCTCAGTTATTTTATAGCAATCTCCTGTTTCTGGATATACACGCATACATGTACTTGTATTATACAACTATATTTTATTTATATTCATGCTACAATTTTTTTTGAAAATTGCAGAGCTGCGTCCTAAATAATTTGCTGTATTCACCTTCCTTAAAATTTGGTGCTCAACTTATATCGTGGCTCAAATTTCCTTTCATCATTCTTAAATCAACTCTACTCTTCTTTCAAAACGTGTCCTCTCCAAAAATTGATCACTTCTGGCTTGGTAGAATCGTTAGAGGATTGAATTAAATATTTGCGTTATTTAGTTAGATTACGAGTTGAATTCAAAGACATCGGAGGCTTAAATTCAAAAGTTCACCTTTCCGATGTTGACGAAATATGTTCCAACGAAGTCGTACTTTAATCGACTTAAAAAGATTATATCTAGCCTCCGCTATAAGTCGCATTGTTTCCATGCTGATAATTATTAATGTAATTAATGCAAAAAAATTATGTCAGCGCTGAAACGAAATCTGGCAGCTTTTGTTTGTCTTTAACTGGTTAAAAATAACATTTTCTGACAGTCATATGCTTGTGGCATTTCTTTTGGTTCTTTACGTTTTGAGCTCAACTTTGCGTTTCATTCTTTCAGGGTCGATAAGTAGCAGTTGAACACTGGGATCCATGTAACCGATTAAACCCTTCCTTTGAAGTTACTGGCCTTGTGATGAAATTTAAAACTATTATCATTATTATCATTATTATTATTATTATCATTACTATTATTATTATTATTATTATTATTATTATTGTTATTATTATTATTATTAAAGACGGCAAGCTAGCAGAATCGTTAGTGCGCCGGACGAAATGCTTAGCGGTATTTCGCCTGTCGCTACATTCTGAGGTTAAATTCCGCCAAGGTCGACTTTACCTTTTATCCTTTCGGGGTCGATAAGATAAGTACCAGCCGAACACTGGGGTCTATGTTATCGATTCATCCCCTCCCCCAAAATTGCCACCCTTATG
>NC_068991.1:50253574-50254305 GCF_001194135.2 Octopus bimaculoides
CTACTATGATAGGAATTGTTTCTGTTTTTAGATTCCACATTCGAGTTATCTCTATTTCCAGGTCTTTGTATTTTGAAAGTTTTTCCATTTCTTTTAGAGAAACGTTGTCATCTGCTGGTATTGATACATCAATTAGAAAGCATTTTTTTTCTTCATGATCTTTGACAACTATATCTGGTCTATTTGCCTTAATTTCTCTATCTGTGTGTATTGGCATATCCCAGAGTATGGTTGCTTTCTCGTTTTCTGTGACCTTTTCTGGCGTGTGTTTATACCAACTTTTTTCTGTTGTTATTCCATAATGTTGGCATAGTTTCCAGTGTATATAGGTCCCAGCTCTGTCGTGTCTGTGAATCAGTTCCATGCGTATTTCTACCACTCCACTAGATGCGTCTACCAGAGGTGTGAGCTTCATTATCTTATGAAGGGGTAAAATTGTGTTGCTGTAAGATTTGCTTTGTTTCTAGTGTTAATTTTAATGCTTTGTCTGATTGTTAGGCAGAGAATAAGCTGTTCAAATTTTATGATGTATTTTAAGTGTCGGTCGTGATTGCGTCGAGTATGAGCGACATGGGTTGTGCTCTATGATTGGATAGCGATAGTGTGAAGTAGTGATTATTAGACTTGTTGTATGCAATATCAAAGAGTCGATAGGTTGAGATATGCTATTGAATGGTACTCAGTGGCTGTGTGGTAAGTAGCTTGCTTACCAACCACATGGCTCCGGTTTC
>NC_068991.1:50254315-50264574 GCF_001194135.2 Octopus bimaculoides
AGGCGGTGCTCCAGCATGGCTGCTGTCAAATGACTGAAACAAGAAAAAGAGTAAAAGAGCATATGAAGCGTTGAGTTCCGTTATTCTATTGAGCCATGATTGTTTAGGAATTGTATGTCTTATGCTATTTACAAGGACACTGGTGCTGCATCATGAACTGCCAACGTCGTCTTTGTATTTTATTTCTCAGAGAATGGTAAAATATGTATCAGCAAATACTTGCTTTCGACTAGGAAATGTTAGCCTACAATTGAACAAGCATCTATTTACTATGCAAACCATGTGTTCGGTTTCTTATTTGTATCTTCATCAAGATTCGTGTTGTTTTCTTCTTATGTGTATCTATCCAATGGTTATCGCGAAATTGAATTGGAGTGCCATAATCACGTTATTCATCTTTCTGCACAGTCTTGAAACTTTAGTCATAAGAAAATGTTAATATCTCGTCAATCGAATAAGTTTTAATGCCGTATCCTGTTGTGACAAGCAAGACGCATAGTGCCAATTCATCACCTGAAGTAAATCATAGATTCGATATATAAGTGGACTTGGTTTGCGGACCGAACGTCTAGGAACATAACCCACTCCCTCATTCTGCGGTGATCTCATACGTATAACAGGTGAAAAGCAGAAATTTCACAAGAATATTTGGTGAAATTAGGTTCGATGCAATTTACTTCCTATGCAATAATTTTTTCTCCAAATTCCATCAGTAGAAATTATTACTTTAACAAACCTAATTTTCTTACGCCTTATAATATTTCCTTTCCATTTTGTTTTCTGGCTATTCTTGCGCAAATTATCATACAATCTCTTTATATGATATTTTCCATGTAAATTATTCAAATCGGAAATTAAAATAATTAAAAACGATTAAACAATGCAACTGTGTCTATTTTAACTTCTCTCAGTAATGTTGGATTGAAAAAAGTTTTTCGTCTTTAATTATAATATTGTGATGTCATGAACTAAATGAAGATGGTGTTTTTGCTAACATATTACCCGACAAAACTAGATGATGTAGTTTTCAGAGTTATTAATACAACCTGAAATGTCTGTCCTTTAGCAATCTTAACGGTCCTCACTTTCGCATTTGTGTTTATAACATTTTATTCCTGTTTAATTAGTTTGTTTGAAGACTGGAAATTAAAAATTAATTTCTATCCAATCAGACTTTTTTTTTATTATTCTTATTATTTCACTTTGGTGAGTTTTAAGTTCTCTTACTTTACAGTTATTTTATTTCTGTCTTTCAGCTGTTCTATAATTAACAGCATCATTGTCAACGTTATCATTCTGTAAAGTGGTGAGCTGTCAGAATCGTTAGCACGCTGGACGAAATGCTTAGCGGCATTTCAGCCGTCTTTACGTTCTGAGTTCAAATTCTGCTGAGGTCGATTTTACCTTTTATCTTTTCGGGGTCATCGTCTTACACCCTCTCCCTAAATTGCTGGTCGTGTACCAAAAGTTGAAATCAATATTTTTCACTCTGTGATTGGTTTATTTGAATGATAGAAGCTACAAACAATAAGGCTGGATGTTTTATAGCGTTTTGTTTCGCCCCACTCCATTCAATGTTCAAATCATGTCGGGAAAATGTTGATCCTAGCTAGTGTTAAGAATGTTATAAACGTCGCAACGTTTGAAAATTATCTGCTTCCTCAAAGGAATTCTTCTTCTTCTTCTTCTTCTTCTTCTTCTACTACTACTACTACTACTACTACTACTACTACTACTACTACTATTATTATTATTATTATTATTATTATTATTATTATTATTACAGATGACAAAGAAAAAATATCCTATACCCGGTTAATATTATTCTAGAGGTAAGATCGGCAGGTGTAATGTGAGAGAGTAGCTACAAATTCATTTACAGTTTTGAGATAAGGAAATTTTTATTTTGAGCGAAAGGTAGTTATTGCTTAGTTTTCCCTGTCTCTGAGGAATTACTTTCTTTAACTTGAATTCTTAATACGTTTTGTCAGATTCGAATAGGAATATGCAAAAAGCTTCTGTATTCGTCAATGGAGAACACACGTCGTCTGAAAGGAGAAGTTGTTGTTCAATGATAAAATACAGCAACGATTAGCATATTCACGTCCGAATCTGACAGAACGTATTAAGAATGAATATGTAAGACATCGTTTTGATTTTCGCTGTTCACCGTGCACATAACGACTTGTTATTTCCAGGACATTCTCAAAAATGACAACATTTTATGCTGTAAATATCACAAAGAGCAAATCGATCACATTCTTCGTTGTAGTTTGAGCAGGTTCATAAATATACAGAATAGACGTGGTACATCGAACAGATATGAATACTAGAAAGATGCTAATGTTACAACACTGCTACATAAATCAACGCAAATATATATACAACAAACACATCACAGTTATATATTAACAGAGAATGTGGCTGTACAGAATGAATCAGAGATGAAAGTAAACTGTCATACATTTATATTTGTATAAAGGTAGTTCAATGTCAGCAAATGAAAATATCTTTTTTTTCTGAAGAAACTGTTTTAACATAAAAACGTGAAAATGAAGATACATAAAAATATGATAGTAAAAATGTATAATGTGTGACTAGTTTTTTCATTTTCCAGGTAAGGTATGTAACACTGTTAACCTCATTCTGCAATGAATGTTTTTCCTCACATATTTTAGTCTAACCTAGTTCTTTGATATTCCAACTATTAAATATATATTAAATATTGATGCTGAGCGGCTCGTACCAGTTGTTTTTGGTTGGGGTTTTTTTTTTTTTTTTTTGTATCTTGTATCATTGAAAAATACTTTCTCTTGTCAATTTGCTATTGCTGCGAACGGAATTTTTTTTTTTTTTTTTTTTTTTTTTTTTTTTTGCGAATTCCTCCACGGATATCGGGGAGTGTTTCTAATGGAGTATTATATATTTTTACTTTTATGTTTTTATGTTAAAACTGTTTCTTCAGAAAAAAAGATATTTTCATTTGCTGACGTTGAAATAAGTTTATGCAAATATATGACAGTTTACTTTTATTTCAGATTCCTTCTATACAACCATGTTCTCTCTATTAATATAACTATGATGTCTTTAGTATTGTTTGTTGCATATACTTGCGATATCTGATTTATGTCAGGGGCGTAACATTAGCCTCTTCCAAGTATCTATATCTACATTTTTGAGACATACCATATCTATTCAGTATTTTATAAGTCTGCTCAAACAACAACGAAAAGAAATGTGATCAATATGCTCTTTATGATATTTACATCAAATTTTATCAATTTTTTAAGAACGTTCTTGAAAGAGTTCTTGGTAAACTACTGCATTGTTTAAATATCAGCACATCAAGGTTTCTCACTTTTTAGAGCAGATATTTTATATTATTTGTATATCATAAGTTTATATTGTTAGTTTATATTATTAGTATGCGGGAAAAGCCAGCGAGCTGGCAGAATTGTTTGCGCGTCGGGCGAAATGCTTTGCGGTATTTCGTCTGACATTACGTTCTGAGTTCAAATTCCACCGAGATCGACTTTGCCTTTCATCCTCTTGTGGTTGATAAATTAAGTACCAGTAGCTCACTGGGGCCGATCTAATCGACTGACCTCCTTTCCCAAAAAATTTCAGGCCTTGAACCTATAGTAGAAATAATTTTTTTGTACGCTGGAATAACTGTAGAATGGGTCTACATGTAGAGTTGAAATTCTCACGAGATAAACATCATCTTTTCCCCACCAACCGTATCAGTAATATACTAGGGTACACTCAGTAGACTTTATTCTATAAATTTATGAGAAAATGAGGGGCACTAATATTAGGGTAAACCATTAAAGATGCTACCTTAGTGAGAGCTGCATTTTCTTGTCTTTTGTGAATCTGATATTTACTATATCAACCCTGCTCAGGTAAAATTAATAAAAATACTACATTTCTGTTGTAAAATAAACTGCAAATAGAAAAAATATGTTGGTTAAGAAAGTCAAAAGATACAGTAATGCCAGCAAGATTTGACCTCATAAATAAAATAACCAAATAGTAGAAGGAATTTTGGTTGGAACTCGAGCCTTTTAAATCGCCAAAACTATAGAGATAGAGAGATTAATCCCAGTATTTATTTGTTGCCTATTTTATCAGCTCTAACATGTTAAAAAGACTCCTTCATTGCTGAACTACAACTATTTGTTTTATCAAACCTGAGAAGTTGAAAGGAAAAGTTGGCTGCATTGAGATTTGTCTGTAGAATGTAAATAAATATTAATAAATACCACAAAACATTCAGTTCGTGCCTTTATCATCTCTGTCCGTTTATCTGAAATTGAATAACTAGACATAATGGTTAGTGCAACCCTGGTGTGGACACAATATGATGAACTCAGAACGCTGTACAGCGTTAAATATTCCCTCCTGTTGACTACGCCATCTTTATTATCGGTTTATTTCGATGGGATATAATGAGATTATATCTTAAACCTTTAACAGTGTAAGTGGAAAAGCATCTCAGGAAAATCGCAAATCGAAAAGTGCCAGAATTCGTGCAACTTTGTTCTTCCTTTCTCAGATGTGGGGTACTGAACTGAATCTACGTTGACTCAATTCTTTGTTTGTGTGTGTGTGTGTGTGTGTATATATATATATATATATATATATATATATATATATATACACGTATGTCCGTGTGTCCGTGTGTGTATGTATGTATGTATGTATGTATGTATGTATGTATGTGCTTGTTCTTATATTTTGTCCGTATTTTCAGTATATTATCAGTAATTAATAATTTCATAAAGTATAAATGTCTATACAGAGAGAGGAGGGGAGATGGAGAGAGGGAGAGAGAGAGACAGAGACAGAGACAGACAGACAGACAGACAGACAGACATAGACAAAGAGAGAGAAATGAAAGAAATATATTCAGAAGCGAATCACAAAACACTTGCTTCTATTATCAACTTCCTACGTCATCTCTACCATTGTTGATTATTTTCTTTTATAAACATCTGTAGAAGAATCTATTGTTTTACCTAAGAGTCCAACAGCTGGAGTGAGATACGAACTTATGTCAAGCGAGATAAGAGATCGTCAACTTGTGTTTCTTACTATTCTATTTCTCAGTAATTATTAATGAGGTCTGGACGAGTAGATCTAAATTCTTCAGCCAAGCATGTAATTGAAGATTACGTGGAGATATTCTAAACGTAAGCCAGGAAATAATTAACATCGATGAACTGTTACTTTGGTGACAATCAATCTAACATTACAAGCAGATTATATCCTGGGTAGATGTTTTCATAATATTTATTTAACTGGATACAGAGGTAGAACAGCAGAAACACTAAAGCACCGCACTAAATGCTTTGCATTAAAAGCCTTATAGTATTTAAATTAATTCATGTAAATTCTGACTTGAAATAAGCATTATTTCGACTCAGAATATACATTTAAAGATTTTCATTTTTCCAGGTTCTATAAAATGGATGAATTTTGAATTGGCTTCACCACTGTGTTTATCACTAAATAGGTTCAGTCGCCTCTATCTTTCTTTAGCGCAAGAAAATAATTTGGTCTTCTACTTCGCAAAAGAAATAGAATAATATTTAGTTTTACTTCCTAATATTCAGAATTCAAATTTATCTTTTGGAGGGACCCAGAATACTGCACTATGGTAATTATCCAATTATACACCCTTCCCCCTGTAACTAAACTCATAAAATCGAAGTCGTTTTAGGCAATGATTGCAATGAAATCGCATAATCGTTACCAATGGTAGACTAAAGTCGTTTTGAGTCGTTTGTTTTGTTGTGCTATAAATTCAAATTTTAGCTTTGATTTTCAAGCTATTGATTCGATAAAATAAGTTCCATTTGTCAACCATTTGGAGTGTTTCCGATGAATTATTCATCCCGTCAACAATATACGAAATTAATGTAAGAAATTAATGTTTAAATAATGCAGTGCTATACATCGAACCAAGTTGAAGCCGGTTCATTTAATCAACGCCTTCATTCGCCTCTATAATAAATTTACAGCCCAGACATTCGGGACAAAAATAAAAAATTAATATACATTACAGGTGGGTGATATCATGTATTATAAGGAATTAGTAACCATTAGACGGGCTAAATCTGCGACTATATCGATTCCTGTTCGAAACAACTCCCGTGACAGTAGTGATGCTCCGATGGCTTATTTGTCTTCTGTAGTGATATTGTAGACAGTAGTGTTTGTCTGAGGATTTATTCATCCCACTTATTTGTCTAATGTTTTATGCTTGTTCCATTGATTTATCATGTAATTTATATCTTCCGTTCTTGGATACTGAAGACCTAGAAGAGTTATGTTCCCTTGACTACAGAACTGTTATCTGCATAACTGCAAGTTTCAACTGATTTAATTATTAGGTGTATAAAACAATACCAACAAATATCGAAGTGGCAGTCATTTAAGGATGAATTCCAAATATACAATAATATATCTAAGGATTTCTCAAGTGTGTTTATCATTGGATTCTAAAATAAAGTATGTACAGTTATAGAAAACTATTGACCAAACGATGTATATGTTACATACTTCTTAAATAGAAACTAGGAAAATATCTGTTTTCATTTGATGCAAATATTGCCGCAGTTACAGGCTGATTAAGTTTAGATTCTTACTTGCAATGCTTATTATATTTGATTTTATCATCAAATGTCTATACATAGAACGTCTACAAACGTAGCCTTAGACATAGGATGATTTTAAATATAGAGGACATACATCCAAAGCCGATCTGATATTTCACTAATAAGGAGGTAGTGTTAAAAATAGACTCACCGGAGCAGTAGCCAATAGTTAACAGTTCTCAGATGTTCATTTAATAACTCGTCTACAGAAACAGATATTTATCTACAATGACACCCTCCAGGAAATAAAATAAAATGTACATTTTTCTTAATATAACATTGGTGGAACAGTTCAAATATACAATTATTTTCAATTTAATTGAATAAAGAGTCGCCTGATTTCCAACTAAATGATATATCCTTTAGTAACTCACTTTATTTAATGAAATTCATTCACTTCCAGCACAGTTTCACTGAGTGATGAACATAAGACAGCAAGCCAGGATGACGGTGTTAGCTACGTAACATTCGTTAAATACATAGTATCCCGCATTCTTACAGTGGTGTGAACTATCTACCAGTAATATCTACAAGGTGAACTAACTCAGCAAGACTTGTCTTGACAGATGTTAACAGGGTACAAATGTTGAGAGTTGTCATGTTCATTGTTGACATGAGATTCCATTCTTAGATATACTCAATTAAAATTTAAAAGAACAATCCATATATCTACATGGGTGAGAGAAGCCCTATTCTGTTCAAGTACCACCGAGTTGTTCTCTTCATTAATGAAGTTTCCTACAATAAAGCATCTAATTTACAACTAAGTGAACACGACCATTTGCAAGTTAAATGTCTTGGTTATGCACAACACTTACAAAACTATATAAAATATACTGATTACGTTTTGTCATTCTTTAATATTACGTTATCTTGTCACGGTTAAAGCAATAATTGAGAATCTAAGCTCGAGTCGATCCAGTGGATCAGTTTTAACACCTTGGGATGGACACCATAGAATGTGAATGCTTTTTGTCTGGATTGACAATAACATTTCTTCTTCGCTGTTTCTTTAAGTATGGTTTGAATAATACCAATGAATCCTTGTGTCAATGTATGTGTGTGTGTGCGTTTGTGTAAATTAGAGTTTGTACAGGGATAGAGAAACTATGTATGTATGTATGTATGTATGTATGTATGTATGTATGAGTAGGTGTGGGGGAGAGAGAAAAAGAGAGTTTCTTGGGTTAAAGGATTTTCACAGCTTGTATACAGATTAGAAAAAACTAATTGAAATTCTGTTCATTATCTTTCAGCTCAGTATAGCAAATTTAATAACCGAGATATATCTTGTATAGTTTTCTTTGGCTCCATTGGCATTTTTCTTTGTTTTATTTTCCGCTTCGTCTCTTTTCATAGATCTATTTCTTTCGAAATTTGCCTTAAAAGAATCTGTTTTAGATTCACATTTGAAAAACATTGTCAAACATTTTGTTTGCTTAGGGAAATTTGACGAATTCAATAATTCTTTGTAAAATAGATACACGCATCTGCAACCACACCGTCCTATCATCAATCCAGATTCATTATAGAGAACATAGAGAGTTCTATCAACTTACAAAAGTGTCATTATCACAACTAATTATTTCAACCCAGCCAAGGTGTAACTGTCTTCATCATAAGCACAGGAATCTCCTGAAGGATTTATTCATCCTTTTGTTGTCATAATAGCGCGTGATTCTACACATGCGCGCGCACACACACATACACACACACACATTCATTTGTCTGTAAAACTCACAATAAACCGCACTGGATTGTAATCCTTTACTCTCACACTATTTAATTGTAGAAATGATTTCGGGCACAACATTGCATGTCTACTTTCAAGTTAATATAATTGAAAATCTCTGCATAAATCAGAACAGTAGCCCCACACAAAATCCTGCTTAATCGTATTGTGCTGATTACTGTTCTGATATCTAATTCAACATCACAAAAATATCTCGGAGTCACGGAGGCATGGAAGAGCCTAAATCATACAGTGTTAGACTCCCCCTTATCGTGTACATCTGTGTCTATTTTATTTCTCCTACACATACTAATGACTACACAGACGAATTATTTAATTGTATTTCGTTATCTGATTCCATTTCTAAAATGATCGCAATCATCCTATTTTAACGCGCGCACATTTCCAACGCTGATAATTTTGTTGCATCATTGCTATGATATATTTTTGCACTCAGCAACTAAAATTATTTATATTACTGAAATGGTAGAACACTCTATATGATTCCCTTCGGTGTTGTTTCAAATCCCTTTGGTTCGGTGTGTGTGTTTGTGTTCGCGCGTATGTATGTATGTATGTATGTATGTATGTATGTATGTGCGTCCCTGTGGGTATGTATAAGTTTTATCTTAAAAACTAACCACTTATCATAACGTAGTCAGTTTCGTAAACAATACTCTCAATTTAACTCCCTCATTCACATCCCTTATAGAAAAGAACAAAGAAAATTATAAATTATATTCATAAAGTTTAGAATAACCTGTCATCTATTCTGACAATTTTACCCAGAAATATTACAAATCATATTTTCTGAATAATTTCTAAAAAGAAGTGTTTACCTGTGCTGCTGTATTTTACAAAGCTCTAAACCGAAGCAACTTCGATCGAATACAATCCTCCGCATAGATTGGTTGATGTAATAATGCCAAACATTTAGTCAGGAAATGCTTCCCTTCTTGCCATAAGTTCTACAAAATGCTTCACAGATGTAACCTAAAAGTAAATTACAGCTGTAAGGATAATTTTGTTACTTTGAAAGAGAAAACTTACGAAAAAATTTTATAAATTCAAATTTCTTTTCCGTGGTTTTTATAATTAAAAAGGTTACAAAGAACATCCTTACCCTAGTTCATTAACAATAATATCCGTCATATAAGGCAAAACATGAACGGATTACATTATAAAATCTACAGAGACTAACTAATAAACGTAAATGACTATTAAGATTTATAATGGACATCGGACAATATTAGGATTTCGACGAACATAACTACCGAGTTAAAATGTGTCAATAAATTTACTTAAATGCTGAAGAGCAACCACTAGAGAATTTATCTCTATCATAGTAGAAAAGGAAGTTGCCATTGTGTCTACGTTAATAGACAGACAAAACGCTATCTATAAGATTTCCAATCTCATAGCAAAACAATCCTTTTTGTTTACATTTGACAACTAGCCGATAATTACGATTCAACTTCACTAATACTCGAATCACTGCATACATACGCATGTGTGTGTGTATCTGTTTATATATACATATACAGGAATATATACACTGACATATGCATATACACACACATTTACAGATGTAAACATGTATACGCATATACTAGTATACATATATATATGTGTGTGTATGTGTGTGTGTGTGTGCGCGCGCGCGTGCGCGCAGGAGTGGCTGCGTGGTAAGTACCTTGCTTACCAACTACATGGTTCCGGGTTCAGTCCCACTGCGTGGCACCTTGGGCAAGTGTCTTCTACTATAGCCTCGGGCCGACCAAAGCCTTGTGAGTGGATTTGTTAGACGGAAACTGAAAGAAGCCCGTCGTATATATGTATGTATATATATATATATATATATATAT
>NC_068991.1:50265449-50276099 GCF_001194135.2 Octopus bimaculoides
TATATATATACTTGCACAAATACATAAACTTCATTATACGAACTCATAACGCAAACATATGTACAAACGTATGTGTATATGTCTATTATAAATAATCTTGTTAGAAATATTTCGCTGCGAATAACTAAATTATCAGCAAATGAAGAAATATTTAATAATAGTGTAACGAAGCACTGGTGTAAAAGTGGATTTAATGCAAACAGAATATTCCTCGCCATGAACAAGGAAGCCATACCGTGAAGATAAACACTTCCCTATGACTAAATAATAATACAATGAAATTTTACTCTCCTCCTAATCAATAATCAATTCAAAATACAACAGAGGTGCATTAAAAACTGGTATACACGATACTAAACCTGCAATGCTAGCGATTATGGAATTACAATAAGGGGACATTGATAAAATAAAACGATAACATTCCTTACTACTGGTCAAGGATAAATGATTGATATGGCAATAAATAGACCTTGGAGACAAAAAGAGAATGAAGAAAACTACTATTACGGCAAAAAATAGGAATTCTATGGTCGGTGTTGTTCAACTAGTTAACAGCGATAGTGCTACGACGGTATTCAATAATAGAAGAACCTAAATTCTACGCTTAGAATAATGTAAGATCAAACAGGAACCTTCCACCCTAAGAATGACAACGATAGGCTGCACTTGTTCAGAAGAAAGGCTGAAAGAGATTTAATCAGTTTCCGGGACTGTATCGAAGCAGAGGGAAACAACCTAGGATGGTATATAAAAAATGCAGGAGAGCCACTGTTGAAATACACAAAGAAAGCCGGCGTCATCAACTCTGAAAATTGTGTAACTAAAGAAAAATTTAAACAAGAAATGAACAAAAAAAAAGAAAAAAGAAAAAGCATGGAAGAAAAAATGTACGGTCAGTTTGCAAGAGATGTGAACGCCAAGACAGACACAGAGAACCGGTAGCTATGGATCAGGAGGAGTGACCTGAAGATAGAAACAGATGCACTCATATGCGCAGCTCAGGAACAAGAGTTAGGGACCAACTATATGAAATGCAGAATAACAACACTACTGACAGTGACAAACGCAAAATAAATGATGAGAGGGATGAAACGGTATGGCACATCGTTAGCGAATGCCCGAAATTGGCACAACGCGAATACAAAAGACGCCATGACAATATGGCAGGAATGATCCATTGGGAGCTCTGTCAAAATCATAGCCTACAAAGTGCAAAGGCGTGTTATGAGCAAACACCAGGAGTCACCGAAATGAGAATTGCAAAATCCTCTGGGATGCAATGATCCAGTGCAATCACCCGACCAGACATCGGAAACCAGACATTGTTGTGGTGAATAAAGAACAAAGAAAATGTATGATAATCGACATAGCATGCTCCGGTAACAACAGGATCAATGTGAAAGAAGAATAACCGATAGTTATGAAGCACAGAAACTTTAAAAATTGCAAAAAAAGACATTGTCACCCGAGAATTATCGAATGTAGAATCATAGAAAATTTTAACAAACTAGTGAAGTAAACGTACTGAATAAAAGTTATTGAACATAATAAACAAAACACACGTTATCAACGCATAAAACAGAAACTAATATATTAATAATTAATCTAAGAACTACAAGCATATAAATTAATTAAAGAATATAAACCAATAGACATTAGCACCCCACAATTTGTAACACATATTTCAATTACAGAAATATAACTAAAACGAACCAAACGTAAACTAGCGGAATAACATATCACTTCAATCTTCTTTAAGCAACGTAACATGGGAATAAACCAGTGCAGACCAATATCTATTAAATATAAACTTTAATCATAGAAAATATATTTCAACGGAAATTTTCCCAAAAAGGACATATAAAATATATATAAAATTGTCTAAAACATCCACATCGCATCGACAATAGCGACTAAAATACATAAAACGCGAAAATATAAATCGAACTAAATGTAAGGGAACAGAATGGCATATCATTTTCACTATCAGGTATTAATCACCAACGACGTGAGAATAGATCAATGTTGACCTATAACTATTAAATATAAACTTTAATTTAGAAAATTTATTTAAACCAATATTTTAAAGTAAAAATTTTTATATAATCTAAACTTAACTAAAAGTAACAAATCGCAGTGAAGATATTCATTATAAGAAAGCAAAACAGCACCACGTGCAGCAAGGAAAATAACGACAATACACTTTACCTGTTTATTCAATTGCAGCTTGCCACCAAATGACCGTTAATAATCTATGAATACAGCAAGTTATGACGTTTCGTAAACAAATGTGTCTATGTAAAAAATTGCGATCGAAGATAGAAAAATATGTAATGGGTGTATATGCATATTTCAAAGATCATTACATTTTCATCAGCATCTCTTCTTATCCGTCAAATAACTTCGGCTGTGAATTCTAAAGAAAATCTATGGTCATAAACTTAAAAGTGAAAATATTGCATTGCTAACACACTGTAAGACACTGTGTTGACTTGTAAAGCTGTAATATACCTGGCAGTATATTATGGCTGCAAAACGAAATATTGTGTCCTTGCTAGCGACTAAATATACGTGCAAGTTGTCGGGAATGTGTTTAATATGTAAATACGTCTATCCAATAGTGTTACACCACTAAACTTAGTACGTATTAAACAATGTGTTCGTGGCTAGGTTAGATGAAGTGGTGATGAAAGGGCAATAACTGTTGAAATATGAAAATACGGCTATTACCTATTTTTTCCACCTTCGATCGCATTGTTTACATAGACGTATTTGTTTACGAAACGTAGTAATGTGTAGTGCTGGTTTTGAATTCAATAGGAAAATCTAGAGATAAACTTAAGACTGAAAATATTACACTATTAACAAACAGCAAGACACAATACTGACTCGTAAACCTTTAATATACTTCATAGTATTTTGAGGTTGCAAAAAGAAATGCTGTGTCTTTGCTAGCAATTAAATATACGTAGCAGTTTCCAGGAATGGTTTCATAAAGTATCCTGCGCAGTATATGCATTATATATTAGTTAATTTTTTTAATTTAAAATGTATAACTATATTTCCAATTATAATTCGTATTTTCATTTAAAGGGCCAGCTTTTGTAATGCATCCTTAATGAGACTGCCAGCGTGATAGTCACCAGGCTCAATTAGAGTTAGATGTTCAAAGGGGATTGCAGATGAATTAAAAGTAACACATTTTTAAGAGTACAGCATTGCGATGTAAAAGGTTAACGAAAATACTCAACTAGAATTATCTGAAGAATGCTTGAAGCTTATGAAAATAAGATACTGGAATTTCTCAAAGACTAGAAAGCAAGTACATTTTGAAGTGACACAAATTTATAATTTATGATTTTTCTTTCATTGCGATAATTATTTTAAAACATGAAGCGAATGATTCTCTCTCCATTAAAAATGTCTTGCTACTTTTCCTTGTATTTGCCTGATTGACGTACAATATTGTAAGTATGTGGTGACAAAGTGGCTATTAAGAGTAGCTAAAACATTTTATATATTTGGCTTGTAATATATTAGCGTCTTATTTTTTGCCAAATTTTCTCCAAAATAAAAGTCGGAATTAGACGTGCATACGCATAATACTCTATGAAATTCGGTTTAATTGCCAATTTACATTATGTGTGTGTATATGTGTTTAATGAAGGAAAGTGGATTGAATAATTCTGGGCGAACATTTTAGTAAGCACTCCTTGTAAACAAACCTCGGCTAACAGGATACCCAAGATTATAATAACACGTATAGGTTGTTAATTCCGTGTGACAGGTATAAACTGTAAATCCGAAGTTTGTCACCAATTAGTATTTGTGGTGTATTAATGATGGAGTATATTAATAAAGAAATAAAGAAGGAATATTTATAGTCATATGCTGAATCCGTTATACATGTTGGTTTGTATGCTTAATCGATCCTTTAATTGATTGGTTAATCAAATTATTCACGGGGAAGTTGTTTCTCGAGTAATTTTTTTCAAAGCCCTAAAAGTATCTGATTTCTTTTAAGCATTCGCTCGTTACAAGATCTTTAGACCACTGAAAACGTAAGAACTACCAGAATAAAATGGACACTAGACAGCAGTCAATAGGTGGCGATGTACATTAGTCTTAAAAGACTGGAGGTCATATTGAAGGTGAAAACAAGATTGTGGAAGGGAATTCCAAAGTTCAGAGGTGCGAGGGAAGAAACTGGTATTATAAAGTGCTTTACGACACTTAGGAGGTTGCACGGTATACTGATGAGAACTGGATGCAAGTCTAGTCGATTACTGATAAATTCTTGATGGAGGAACCAGAGAAGAGAGCTCAGCTGAACAATGTCCATGAAAATACTTATAGAAAAGAGACAAGGAAGCTATATTTGAGAAGATATGCACAATCAGAGTTAGTGGTAGAGGATAGCTGAAAGTACACATATCACATTTTTTTCTCATAATTTATTATCCTGTAGCGAGTTATTGGTCTCATGAGATAGTTCTCTATTAGATTCAGGCGAAGTGTATGGGAAGAAGATAGCAATAGTATTTGTTTAATGTCAAAATAAATTTGCATTTATGCGTGTAAGGTTATTTAAGTGCAAATCAATTCACAATAGAAAACAGAATGTATAATAAAAACCTTGCCTATGAGGAATATTCAGGGAAATTCAAGTTTGCGATCATTCAATAAAATTACATTAAATATATATATTTAAAAAAATTAAGTTACGTTAAAGAGAATTTTATTAGAAGAAATATATTCGAGAGAAAGAACACATCACATTACTTTAGTTGTTAGAATAGTAGACCGCGGTTGAAAATTGATGTAAATTTCCAAATCGTTAGGAACAGAATTCTTAAAAAGCTAATTAGTGGGTAAAACAAAAATGAAGGAAAGGAAGTAAATAAAAAAATGGAAAAAATGAAGAAAAGGAAGTAAATGAAGAACGGGAAAATATGATCCAAATATTGAATCAATTAATCCTAATTCAGGTTAGTAGGGACAGGATTTCTAATATTGTTATATAGATGGGTTCATAGGCAGAAATATAATCAAAAGTAACATAACTAAGGTATTTAATTTATCTATTTGTACTAGAGTAAGCTATTTATTTCAGATTTCTTTTTTGAAAAAATATGAATTATGTTGTTGGGTTTTGTTGTTGTTGTTTTTATTAAAGCGGCTTTTGAGAAATTCAAGTCTTTCCTCCCTGCACAAATTGTACATGGGATTCTTTCCATTATACGGAGGAGCACTACCTATTGCATGCCATCCAACAGAATATTTGAAATTATTCTCCTTCAATCTACAAATAAATTTGTTTAATGACGCAACGTTTCTTTTATATTTAAAGAAAAAAGTGTATTCATAGATCTGGAAGTGCCTATATAATAACATGCTTTTACAGGTGTCGTTACAGAACATTTATAAACTGTATTTTACCTTAGACATTGGTTACGGTTCCAACAGTTATATAATTCATTCAGCCTATGGTTATATGGATTTGTACTTATAAGTGCTGATGTTATTGGTAGTATGAGACATTGGGTGATTAACACCCCTGTATTTTCTTACATCTGACCAGATACATTTGTTTCATTAAAGTGAACTCAGACATTATATATATTCATAGTAAAGACTAGTTCCTTCCGTTGCTTCGAAGGTTTTCAATTTTCCCGTGTTTAGAGTTGCTACAATAGCAATTATGTTCGGTGTTATCGAAAATGAAAATTTTGCAGTAAGCCAAATGAAAATCCTGCTATACTTGTTTGAAAGCCTTAAAGAATTTCCATGTGTAATTTGTGGCTACATGAGCCACACACGAACCATTATACAAGGTAATCCGTCTTTATATGCCTTAATATTCTTGGGCTGTTCTCATAATTAACATTAGTGTAGCTATTAGTTAGTATGTTGTCGTTTATAATGTTGCAGGGATAGATGCGTCCCTTCCCCTCTTTCCACAGTTATTCTTATTACCAGAGCTCTCATGGTATCCCTTTCGCAGACATACCGGACCAATACAGGACATACACAACTATATGTGCTATGCATTTCTTTTGTTTGTTATACTCATTATTATCTGATTTACTTCTCCTACTAATTCCCAAAAGCTTTTGCGTTTGCTTTTAGTATTTTTTTCCTTTGTTTGTTTCAGTTATTAAACAATGGTCATGCATGGACATCGCCTTGAAGAATTTTTTTACTGGAATGAGTAGGCCCTGGTACTTATTCTATCTGTCACTTTTTCTGAACAACACCGGTTGTCAAGCGGTGGTCACACACACGCACACACACACACACACACACACACACACACACACACACACACATACACATCCACAAGACGGACTCCTTTCAGTTTCAAAATCCACTCACAAGACTTTTAGACGGACCGAGGATATAATAGAAGACACTTGCTTAAGGTGTCACGCACTGAAACCGGAACCATGTGGTTGTGAAACAAACATGTGTGTGTGTGTGTGTGTGCGTGTGTGTAAATCATTTGCTGTTAGTAGCGCTAGGAAAGGATGAGACAGGCTTTCTTTTATTACTGACATTAAAAACTTCAAAATTTTTATCATTTCACAGGATGTGCATGCGTACACTGCTGCTGCTGCTGTTGTTGTTGTTGTTCTCGTTACTGTTGTTTGCCTTACCTCGTCATGGTTCGAGCTGATATTAGTGCATTCTGTAAGGCGGCGAGCTGGCAGAATCGTCAGGGCGAAATGCTTAGCGATATTTTGTCTGTCGCTACGTTCTGAGTTCAAATTCCGCCGAGGTCGATTTTACCTTTCATCCTTCCGGGGTCGATTAAATAAGTACCTGTTACGCACTGGGGTCGATGTAATCGACTTAATCCCTTTGTCCCCTCTATGTTTAGCCCTTTGTGGGCAATAAAGAAATAAGAATCGTTAGTACGCTGGACGAAATGTTTAACGGTTTTCGCCTGTCGCTACGTTCTGAGTTCAAATTCCGCCATGGTTGACTTTACCCTTCATCCTTTCGGGGTCGATGAATTAAGTAGTAGTGGAACAGGGGTCGATGTTATCGACTTGTCCCCTAGCCCAACAAATTTCAGGTCTTGTGCCTTTAGTAAAAAGGATATTAGTGCATTTTGTCAACAAACCATATTTTTTTACTTTTTTTGAAATACCGCTAAGCATTTGTTTTTTACTTGTTTTATATACTGTAGTATATTCATTTAAGTTACTCGAAGGTGAGCAGGTCTATGACTTGAAAAAAAAATCTTCGGTTGAATGCAAACACAAAGAGAATTGACAAACATTCCAGAAAAGACAAACCTTTAGTTCTCACCGTTATGTGAGAGGTTTACGAAATCCAGAATTTCTCAGATGACATTAATTGAAGAATTACAGCTAAGTTCTTAATTGTGCTTGATTTAAATAGCTATTTTCTTCAAGTTTTCTCTATGACAAAGAAATGAAAGCCTACTTCAACTCTCATGAATGATCAACGTACCGTGAAAAACAATCTCTTTGAAAAGTGAGGCCATAAAAGAATTCTTTACATCTGTTTTCACATTTGCTTAAAGTGCCACAGAAGACAATTTAATGTGTATAGTTTACTTGATTTAAATTTAACTTTGAGTTTTAAAACAAAAGGTCTGGGTTTTTTTGTTTTTGCTTTTGTTTTTGCTTTTGTTTTTCTTTTTTTTTTTGCAGTCATGCTTGGTAAATATCCAATGTGCAGAACGATGAATCGCTCATCTTACGTCAAATCCAAAGCAAAATGATTTCGCCTGTGTAGGGGGAATAATAATTTTTAAAATGTTGTAGTAGTAGTAGTAGTAGAAGAAGAAAGAGGAAGAGGAGAAGGTGGAGGGGTGGATCAGGAAGAGCAGCAGCAGCAGTAGTAGTAGTAGTAGGTGGTGGGGATATGGTGTCTGTATTTAGTTTGTACCGAAACTGTCTGATATTCTTGTATCGTAGAAGCCAAGGAATCTATTAATTATCAATCAAATATTTTTTTTTTTCAAAGTAAATAATATTCAAATAATGAGCAAACGGTGGAATTTAAAGTGCTAATTTGATTTTTAATTTGTATTGATCCAATTACGTTGTAACGGCGAAGCTGAAATGTTAAAACTTCAATAAAATTGCAGTAACTACGTTGCTGACTAATTCAGTGAGATGATGGTAGTGAATAGAATGATCCATCGGGACACCGTGGTTCGATGGATCATTATTATTATTATTATTATTATTATTATTATTATTATTATTATTATTATTATTAGTATTATTATTATTGTTATTACCTCCGCCTTCCCTAAGGCGGAGGTATTGTTGTCAGTCGTGTTTGTTTTTTTGTTTGTCTGTGGACAAGATATCTCAAGAACCGCTGGATGGATTCGGATGAAAATTTCAGGGATGTTTTGCCTCGTGAAAATATATGAAATAAACTCGGCTGCTCTCAAACGAGAATTCTAAAAATGAACCCAACTGCTCTCAAAAATTAAATTAAAAAAGCAGGAAAAATAATCCAGAATCCTTGTCCGGTACCGGATCGAGCCCAAAATCTAATCAGTTTGTGCTGAGTAGAATATTTGCTGCAGCCCATCTTTTATACCAAAACAAAACAATGTACATGATAACACTTCCAATCAGTTGAGATCAAAAGCCATGAGATCCACTGCCTGGTACTGCATCAGGGCATTATCATCATCATCATCATAAAGTAATAGGATCAAGCTCATCATACTCTAAATCTCACTTAAATAAAGACTTACACTGAATATTGTCAGCTAAGGACACAGTCACCAATTCTACATTACGCCAGATCACCTTTACCAAGAGCAAATTTTATGAGTTGGCCCTCGACCTTGCATAAAATATGTGAAACTACATCTCATGTTGTGACGTTTAGTTTCTGGTCGGCTGTTCGACATTCGATAACTTCGATCAGCTGTGGATCCCGTTGCTTTTGCAGGATATGTGCGTGCGTGTGTGTGTGTGTGTGTGTGTGTGTCTGTGTGTGTCTCTGTGTGTGTGTGTGTGTGTGTCTGTGTTTATGCATTTGTATATATATATATATATATATATATTGGTTTCAAATTTTGGAACAAGGCCAGCGAGTTCGGGATAGAAGTAAGTTGATTACATCGACACCAGTGCTCAATCAGTATTTATTGTATCGACTCCGAAAAGGTGAAAGAATGAATTTGAACTCAAAATGTAAAGATGGACAACCGTCATGAAGCATTTCGCCCGGTTTGCTAACGATTCTGCCAGCTCACCGTCTTGTATACATACATACATACATACATACATACATACATACATACATACATACATACATGCATACATACATATGAGGTGGTATCAAAAAGTTCCAGGACCAGTTTTGTAGCGCACCAACAGATGACAGCACACGGCTGCTTGCGCAGGGAGAGCTAGCAGTGACGTTCATGAGGTAGTGTGCTAAGTGACATCGCTGTGTTTACTTCGCAAGTTGTGAAATTTGTGTTTGTGATCACGTGTATGTTGTAATCTGCGATTTTGTCATGAACAAGAAGTTGGAACAAGGAATCAACGTGAAATCTTGCATTAAACTTGGGATGTCTGCTACAGAGACATTGAGCATGCTTCAACAAGATTACGGCGACGTGGCTATGGGTTGTATGCAATGTTTCGAGTGGTACGGGTGCATCAAAAGTGGAACAATGTCCCTGGGAAGATGATAAGCGATCTGGAAGACCTGCCAGGAGTGTTACCCCCGGAAATATGGAGACAATTTATCAGCTTGTGCATGAGGATCTTTGAAAGAAAATCAACGACATTGCTGATGTTGTTGGTCTGTCATATGGGTCCGTGTATGCAATCCTAACGTATGAATTGAACTTGCGGCGTGTCTCTGCCAAGTTTGCTTCTCGCCCGCTGACCACTGAGCAGGAGGAACAAAGTCTGTCAAGAACTCCATCAGTGTGCCTCTCATAAATTATCCTTCGTGTCGAGGATAATCACCGGTGACGAGAGTAGGGTCTACGGGTACGACCCTGAGACGAAACAGCAGTCGTTACAATAGAAGAGCCCTTCATCTCTGCGACCGAAGAAGGCACGACAGAGTCGCAGCTCAATCAAGAGCATGGTCATCGTTTTTCTTTTTTTTTTTAGACATCCGCGGTATTGTGCATCGAAAGTTCGTCCCCTAGAGTCAGACGAGATTTAATCGAGAATTCTACAGCGACGTTTTGAAGCGTCTGAGGGAGGACATTTGGCGAAAGCGACCGGATCTGCGAAGCTCAAAGGATTAGATTCTTCACGACAACAATGCACCTTGTCGCTGATCTCTTCCTCAGTCGTGAGTTTCTCGCCAAAAACAACATGGTATTGCTTCCGCACCCGCCCTATTCGTCAGATTTAGCACCTTCGGACTTCCATTTCTTCCCGAAGCTGAAAATGCAACTCAAAGGTCGCTGTTTTAACACCGTTGTCAAGATCGAGAACAAATCACCTATTGTCCTCGACTCATTTGCGGAAAATGATTTCCGGGCCGGATTCCAAAAGTGAAAGGAATGTTGGGACTGGTGTATTGCTGCGCAAGATGACTATTTCGAAGAAGACTATGTTAAAACTTAGGTAAATAAGTTATTTTTTATTAAACATAACTAGTCCGGAAACTTTTCGATAC
>NC_068991.1:50276285-50278733 GCF_001194135.2 Octopus bimaculoides
ATATATATATATATAACGCGCATACATACAAACAAATATATATATATATACACATATAATATACGCGCGTGCGCGTGTGTGTACATATATGTACCCATATTCCTCCAGACGCTTTTTAAACCTACCCATTGATTAAGAAGATATTTTGACTGATGACTTTATTCACGTGGAAATGATATTTCGACTTGGCAATGGGTGATCACTCGGAATTATTGCACAGAATCCTTAAGAAAACACACACAACGTTAAAATAATTATGCCTTTAATTAATGTGGTTTATTAGCTGAAAAAAATACTTCAAAGGATATGAATGAAAATGCAAGCTTAGGTGTAGTAGAGAAAAAGGATTATAATTAAAAAGCTAATTTAAGAAGTTAATTACGGCTTTGTAACAAACTTTTGATGATGGCGTTGATGTAGACACCCTTCATCAAAGCTGACAGAGTTCACCCCCAGGAAAGTTATTCTATAACCATAAATTATGTTACTTTTGGTGTAAGATTATGTTAATCACCGAATTTAATGACTAACCTCTGATATTCAAGTGCTCTGGTTCTAGTTCCTTCACTGCATCGAAATAACACCTCGTATTCTAAAGTCTTTACTGCTGATTTAGTTTTTTTACCCGCGAAACAAATACAAGGAACATCATCAGAAGAAAAAATATTGTAGAACACCGGATTTAAAGACAACGTTATAGTATTTAGAGTTGTTATAAATTGCTGTTTCAAGTTCCAGTGTGATCAGCTTTGTTTCTCAACCCTCCCTCATTCGGAATGTATTGATATAATACCATTAGACTTTATAATACCGCTTGTATTTATGCACATCACTGCTTAGTGCTGTCTCCCTGTATTTTATTTACAGCAAGCCGCTGAATAGTATAACTAGTATAACTAGTATAACAGTGACGGGAATATCATAAGAGGGGTCTATCTCTTGGGTCAGTTTGCAGTGTCTACCTTTCCGATGTCTGTTGCAGCAGAGGAGATAACCACTCCGAAATGCATACATTTAACAGTCTGGTTAGGGATCACTTTGAACTCACTCGGTGTATTTACGCCTATTTGTCTACAGTGAGAAATTTTCTCCTTGACAAAACACAGTGAATAGCTTTCTTGCAGGTTTGAATATGCCTCAGGTATATTTAAACTGGTAAAAAGTTTGTATTATATACATCACTATTTAGCGCTGTTACCTCGTCATACCTCTAATATACTGGCGGTATTTAATAGATTTCATTCTGTCCAACAATCGTTTACTTTGTCTCAAATAAAGTAAATATGTAATTGCCTGCTTGGTGGTTTGTGGACGTCTTATGTTTGTGTGTTCATGTGTATATGTATGTGCCTATGTGTGTTTACACGTACGCGTGTCTGTGTATGTGATATAGTCTTCATGTTACACAATCAAGTAATCTTCAAGCCTTAGAAAAACATTATTCAGATTAAACTTTTCGATCACTTAAAAATATGTTTGGGACATATCTAACCTGAAAATAGATCATTTTTACTGCGGTTTGCCATGGAGATACTCGCTAGAATTTTTCGTCACTGCAATACTACTTTGCATGCCAACCATGTTTATGTTAAGATCAATTCCAAAGTAATTTTAGCCTCAAGTAAGTTTTTAATATTAGTCTCTATTAAAGCGGAGAGCTGGCAGAATCGTTAGCAAGCCGGGCAAAATGCTCAGCGGTATTTCGTCCGTCTTTATAATTCTTAGTTCAAATTCCGCCGAGGTCGATTTTACCTTTCATCATTCCGGGGATGATAAAATAGGTACCAGTTGAGAACTGGTGTCGATATAATCGACTTATCCCCTCCTCAAAGTTGGTGGCCTTGTGCCACAATTTGAAACCAATCTTAGTCTCCATCTGTGTGAATGCGCATTGTGCTGAAACGTCACAAGAACGATCGAAAGCCGGCAGCTTGGCCTCATCATCCCATTCCACAATGTGCATATCTATAATACTTAAGTCTTTGATACTTCAGGTCACTAAGCAGCAGAAATGTACCATTGATAAACGTAATTAACACTATAAATAGCGAAATTACCGTCTGTTTGACGTAGTGAATCCTAATTGTCATATTTACCAATTAGACGATATCCGCAAGTGGCGTACACCATCGCACTTTGAGCAAAAGTCTTCTACTATGTCTTCGGGCCGTTCAAAGTCTTGTGAGTAGGTTTGGCAGATGGAAACTGAAACAAACCTGTTGTGTGTGTCTTTTTGTCTATGTTTGTCCTTCACTGCTGCATGACAACCGATGTCGGTGTGTTTACGTCCCCGTCATATAGCGGTTCGGCAAAAAGAGACCGATAGAATAAGTACTAGGCCTACAAAGAATAAGTCCTGGGGTCGATTTATTCGACTAAAGGTGGTGCTCCAGCATGACCGCAGTCAAATGACTGAAACAAGTAAAAGAGTAAAGAGTAATATATATA
>NC_068991.1:50278861-50279978 GCF_001194135.2 Octopus bimaculoides
CAATACCAAGTGAAGTGTATCTGGATTCAAGTGAAACTTGATGTTTTGCAATTTAATTTATGTTTGCATCTTGAGATTTCACCCATATTATTTGGTCGTTATTTCCGTCGTGACTGTTTTTATAAAATGTTGCCCATCTCTTTAACCCTTTAGTGTTCAGATTACTCTGTTAAATGTAATACTTTTTCACTCAAATTGTTTTGAATTAATCATGCATTATCTTATAGCTTCAAGGTTTCAGTGATGTGATTGTTTATTTTTAGAATGTCAATGTAGGTTAGGTGTGAGAGGCTAGATATGGTCAGTTTGAATATAAAACATGTATAATATCTGGGCCAGATACGGCCGGTTTAAACAATAAAGGGTTAAAGTGGTTCTCATGTGCGGTGTTAAGGTTTTGGTGACAACCAATAAGAAATGAAAAGAAAGCTGGTAAAGCGGGAGTCAAAAGGAATTGAAATAATAAGAAAAAGAAACGTTTTTGAATTACGAATCAGAAACGTCTTGAGAGAGATGGAAAACAATTTAAATCATGTCTCTTAAATATATATACCTTTTCACATAAACACATATATGTATATACATCCCTCGCATGTGCACACACACACACGTACACGCACGCACAATCTATATTTGTACGTATACACAGACATGTATAAAGACGCCCACATATATGCGTAGATATGCGCACACATGCACACATCAGAGCATACAAAAGCACACGTATACAAATACATACATACATACATACATACATACATACATATAAATTGCTTTTGTTTTTGATTCTTATTGAAATTGATTTTCTTTAAAGAAATCAATAACTGACAAATTTCCTTTCTAATTCCAATTCTGCTGCTTATAAACGAAAAATCGTCCTTAAACTTTCATTTAATGCCATTATAAAGTATTCTCTGCTCACTACTTTCCCGAAGATACCAGAAAAGAATATTTTGCTGGAATATAAGAATAAAAGAATATTCAGCACATTGCTTGCTTTAAATTATGATTTTTTTTAAAAATCTTTATCGACCACATAATTTTATGAACTCTTTCAAAATCTTATACTAATCACATAAATAGTGATTTGAGCGCATTAAATCTTTTATATTATATT
>NC_068991.1:50280000-50283401 GCF_001194135.2 Octopus bimaculoides
TATATATATATATATTCAGAGGGTGGGGAGAGAGAGATGCTGTGATAGATACACCACTATATCGTATCCACAGATAGATGGAGGTGAACAAAGATATGTAGACAGAGACACCTTAGACTATTATATTTAATCAGCTTTCAAAGAAAAATTCAAACCAAATTAGAAATTATATATTTTATATAATCTAATTTCGGTAAAATAGATATAACTTGAAAATATTAAAAATACATTAATGCCAGAGTGCCAGGACAGTGTATAAGTTACGCATAGTCTTCACTCTTTTATATTCTTCATTTCTGTTGTTCAAAAAAAGATTCTAAATCATGATATAAATGCCATTTGTTTCGGCTTTGTGGGATAATGCAATACGTACAGCTTCATAAATATTTCATATTCTACATATGGCTGTGGAAAATTTATTGATAGGATTACTTTACGGGAATAACGAAATGCTATCACACTAGCAAACCTCTTCTGAAGTCTGGTTTATGGCAACAGAAATGAATATTTCTAAATTGCTTAGCAAAAATACTGTGTTGCCTTTCATTACCAATATAATCGAAGATATAATCCTGGAAATGAAAAGAACCAGATTAGTCTGAAAGCGATTTCAAATCTTTTGCTAGAAATGTTTTAAAGCTTACCAGCATTCTGAATTAAAACTGTTTTCCGCATTAGACGGAATCAGGAATGCGAGCTAACGGGTTTCGAATATGCCAAATTATCATAACGAAGTGTTGGAAGCATATTTTAATTAAGAAATAGAATAATTACACTAATTAGACTATATTCTTGTGACCATTACTAAATAAGGTTAAGTAGCGGCTAATCAAAGCTGTAACTCAATAAGACCTTTTCTAACTATTAATAAAGGTGATTATCGTTACTAATTAATGAGGGTGATTGTAACCTTGCGTTAAATTGTAGTTATGGTTACCACAAGAGAGAGAGAGAGTCCATTAATTATCAGCAATATACTTATAATTATGTAATCAGAAGAAATATTTTATAATTAAGAATATTTTCGTTTGGTACGAAGTTTAATTCGTGGGTTTGCAGAAAGCAACAGGAAACTATTTATTCCAATGTATTATTCTTTAAAATCCTGAAATAATCAAAACTACCATCTCTTTGCAACACGACAGATTTGACGGTCGATATACAGTTAACAACGCACAACAACTAATTATTTTCCATTTTAATTTTATGCTCATCAAATAGTGATTATTAACTCACTTTATTATCAAAAATTAATTAGTTCCTTATATAAAGACGAAATTACAAAGACTTGAGTGAAACGAGAAGTAGTTCCCCAAGAATCTGCACTCACGATTTTGATTGATGTGAAACGATATAACTATTTAACATTCTCTGTTTAAATCAATCTTTTCATAGACTTTAAATAATCAGTAAATAACCTAAAACAGATAAAATAAATAGATTAGAAGTCCCACAAAAATGTTTGTATAATAGAAATGGAAGACAGTGGTTCTGCAAGGTTAAATGCAAGAAGGTATTTCTAATGATAGGTTATTGAATCAATTGGAATCAGCTTTCAAATCGACACCATCAGAATAGAAAAGATGAAGATGCTGAGAGCGATATCTCTATTTGAATAGACACTTACTGCAGTCCTTCAACTACGCATCGAGTCTAAATAGAGAAATTGAACATACTAGACAGTAGGAATATGCTGGAAGCAAGTTATCATTGAGAATCGCTGATACCATTTAGGAGTGTGTAATATGGCAACTGATTGCATAACAATAAAAACAAGTGAGTTGTTACATCTTAGCTCGAAATGCATTAACTTCTATGACTTCTGTTTGTAATGAATTTTAGGTATAAAACAATCCTCATTGAAATAGGTATCCTGCGTTTATTAAGAAGTCTGTGTCGGTCCATCTAAACAATCGAACATTAGCAGAGTAAAAGATATCTATGCATGTATAGGGGATCAAATTTGATCAGTTATGTAAATTTGTAGGGAGTAAAGCTTCAAGAGAACCTTTTGAACCTCTTTCTAGAAGTTACATATGTTGAAATATCGAGAGATATCTACCGTTATTTCCTGTATGTACCATATACCCCTTCGTATACTTAATCTTATCGGTTACTTGGTTTAATGGATTAAGTCATATTGCTCTCATTTTTTTGCTTTTAATTTTAATACCCTATAATTGCTTCGTTTTCTATTGCTACTTTATCTTTACGAATAAAATATGTTCCTTTTAATTCAATTTCGATTTCCAAAAACAATGTTCGATCAACTGATTAATGTCATATTAACTAAAAACTGATGCACTTCACATTCTTAAAAGTTTTATCAAAAGCAGACATAACGAACGACTCCTAGCTTGCAGAAAGCTAAGATATCGTAATGAAATCAACTGTTCCGACCTTTGTAAGTTCTACAAAGGATAGGAAATGAATGCAATCGTATTACATTAATACACTATTCAATGAGATTATTTCGGTAAAGGAAATAGAAGAGATACAATCATGATTTTAATCATACAATATAGGAAAACATATAGGATTTTTCGTGGTTTTGTTTTCAGTTTCAACTTCCGGTTATAAATATTTCACATCATATGACTTGCAGCGCCAGGAATTTTGTGTGTGGCATGAAGAACAAAAACTGACACTTTCCACGCCCGACACATTACAAACAACAAAACACAGCGTAAAGAATTTGGATGTTCCATTTTATTGAAATATAAATATAAGACACGAATATATATATAAATTTCGTTTGTGTGACTACGTACATGTGAGTGTGTATGTGTGTATGCATACATACACACGCGCACGCACACACACACATACACACATACATACATACATCGAGAAAGAGAGAGAGCGTGAGAGATAGAAAGAGAGAGAGCGTGAGAGAGAGAAAGAGAGAGAGAGAGAGAGAGAGGAATTGGCATGACTCCAATGTACGATTCGCATAAGGTTGCCATTTATAAAATCAATACAGGCTTGGCGTGTTGTGTCTGGGTTGCGTGCGGATGGTGCATGATTCGGGAAGCTTAGAGAGAAATGAAGGGTTGTGTGTCATCTGCATAAAAGAGAGCGTTGCTGACCTCCGTGGAATTTCAACTCAAAATGGAAAGACCCGAAAGAAATACCGTTAAGACTTTCATCCGACGTGCTAACGATTCTACCAGTTCACTACCTTTTAATGATAATAATAATAATAATAATAATAATAATAATAATAATAATAATAATAATAATAATAATAATAATAATAATAATAATAATAATAACAATAATAATAATAATAATAATAATAATAATAATAATGATAATAATAATAATAATAATTTAAAGAAGTGATTTTAAATTCTCAAACGCAGGATAATGCTAATAATATAGGCTGAACAGGATAAACT
>NC_068991.1:50283575-50291075 GCF_001194135.2 Octopus bimaculoides
ATAATAATAATAATAATAATAATAATAATAATAATAATAATAATAATAATAATAATAATAATAATAATTTTGTAAATATAATTATAAGCTTAAGATTATAATGATATTTACAGAATTTTAACTGGTCACCGCTTCTCAATTTAGCGAATAATAATAACAATAATAATGATGATGATGATGATGATGATGATGATGATGATGATGATGATGATGATGATGATACGCAGAAGCGATAACTGATGTGAATTGAATAAAGGACTACAACAATCAAGTCATTTGGTCCCGTGAAAGAAAAAGGGTTTTGTTGACCATAACAGGGTAAACTAGAGAAAAGGCGATAAGTATCAATAATTAGGTAATAAGGGTGAATAATGCGGACAAGTTATGAATAGTGAGTAAAGCATGTTAAAAAGGTATGTACATAAACTAAAATTAAAGAAATAAGATTTCAAAGCTCGGATATGCATTTAGAGAGAGAATTAAAAAATAAAGAGATAGCAAAAAAATCTGTAATGGGGTTGGTGGGGTATCCACTGTTCGTTCATAGTCAACATATTCAATAGGTTCAAAGTGAATATATGTTCTAAAAATACGATGCATACATAAGGGAAAATGCTAAAAGTTCTGTTCAATATTCGCGTCGTTGGAAATAAGATCTCCATATTTTAGTCTTACAAAGGTTATCGGGTTTCTTGCTTCCTGCGAAAGATTCCGCTTTCTAAAGGATTTTGAAGATATGTTGGAATCGTGGTGATTTAATATCAGTTCTCAGTTGTATGTGGCTTGTGCTGTTTTGCTGGATTTATTAGTATTTCTAGCGGTGTATGTATGAGGACAGTGTCCTATTTTAAAGGAGTTTGTGGTCATACTATTGTACTCTTCCATTGTAGAGTTTGTTTCATTCTACATTTCTCTGTCGAATCTAGTGACTGAGAAAAGAAAGTCACGGGTTTACAATTTTGCTTCAGAATGATAGCCCAAGTGATTGTTTTGATAGTAGACAGCATGTGTTTCTCTATTTCATTCCAGGGAGACTCGCTAAGCTCCTTTTCAGTAATTGATTAACATTTCTGGTTCTTTTGGAATAGGATTAGAGCTCATATACTCTCCGGAATACTAACGAACAACAATAAGCGATCAGACCCAATATACCAGATATTAATTCTTTATTAATAGACATAGGCATTTTTAAGTGGAGTTAAAAGGTAGGCGAGGCAGGAAACAATCTGTTTTGGTTTGGCTAATTTGATAACTGAGATCAATTTAGCTAAATATTTGCATATATCAGTAATCAGTATGTTCTAAGATTTAAAAGCAGCTTTAAAAAATTTAAATGTCTTCGTTATATTCCTCTTCAAAGTTTTACTACTTATAGATGTGGGTTATCTAAATAGGTGTATGTGCCATTCAACTAATTTTCAAGAATAAAACGAATAATTCTTTAAAATCACGCAACACCGTTTGAAAGACCTTCACTAAAACATTGCAGCCGAAAGAATCGACTGTCCTTCTCGAAAGTGTTAAATATTTTATCACTGGTTGTGAATCGATAGTACTATAGTACTAAATATCTTGTAAGAAGATATTTTAATAGCTGAGTCGTTTAAGTTAGGAAGCAAGCAGGCGTCTAAGTAGGTGAATTTATTAAGTTTCAGAGCAGTCAACTACTAACCTTCTTTTCCCGTTACTTTTAACACGTATATAACATTAGTCTCTTGTTCGATAATGTCTTCTTTTAGTATTCTTTTGACTTCCGATCGAATGAACTCGATATTGGACGATTTAAATTGAAGGAATTTCGTTGTTGCAGACTGAATCCTTGGCAAGAGATTAGAAAAGAGTTCAGAGAGTACGCCTCCAAATCTTATCAAAGACACCGAATTCTAACAGAGAAATTTGTTCTCAGAAAAGGAGTACCAAGAACAATATCCACACAAAAGGCAGGTAATATGAGGAAGAATATTAAAGTGTATAGGCAGTCTTTTATTTTTAATTCTAGTTTTCAATCTTTTTTATTGGAGAAGTCAATTGAACTGAATCAATCAACATCCTATTTTTGTAACCTTTTAGACGGTAGCCTTAGTTACACATAATTGATACACTGATAAAATTTTCAGTTCCAACTACTCTTTTCGGAGTCCTTTTAGAGAGGTTATATGAATGGCTAAGTCAATACTACAGTATTTTAACGTAGGCAGTATACAAGCAGGAAGTATAGAAGCTCTCGCTAGAACATAAGAGGGTCTTTAGTCAATTAAAAAGCACTTCTTTTTCTTAGACTTGAAATTAATAGTATTGCAATAAGATATTCGGTACGATTATGTCGTGGAAAATTCCAGCAGAAATAAGACATCTAACGCCAACGAGACGCAGCTGCACAAGAGAAAAGACCTGTTAGAGGTCCAACTTTCTTTCAGAATACAAATATCCTTCAGTAACCAGTTCCTGCACGATTTCCTACTTGAAGAGCAGAATCATAAGCCTGAACAATTTTCAGAGTTTTTTCCAAAACACGTGTCTGTTTTATAGTTGAAGCCAAAGGTAGAGTTTTCTTTTCTAATTGTTCGATTTGTGTACGTAAAGAATATATCTCATATTTGTATTAAGCGCAAATATACTCGTCTTTGTATATGTGCCGTCTAAGTTCATTTTGAGAAGAGATCTTGAGTATCCGTCAACAGATTCTATGGTTTATTGCCTTCGAGTAGAAACCAGCAATAATGTAGCAGTCGTATCTTGGTGCTTTCAAAACTAATTTTGAAATTTTCTGGAGAAGTAGTTTTCTTGGAGTCTCAGATAAAAGTGACTTATTCCTTCGAATGTAGCTTTATGCCCCGCAAAACAAACAGCCTATGCTAAAAAGAGCGTGAAGTCTCTGGAACAGTTGGTAACAAATCGACTTTTAGAGATTGTACTGCAAGTTCAAAACCAGCGATTGCAATTTTTGTAAATTGAAAAGTGAATATTCCAAGATAAAAACCAGTTCAAAGTGAACTTCAGTTTACTAAAAAGTTTTATTCTGACATTGCCGAGATGGTTTACAAAACATACCTATAGCACCAGAAGCCATTAGTAATTGCAATATCTCGTGGAGATTTGGTCAAATATATTGTTATTATGACAGCTTTATTTACATAAACTTGTTGCGCACATATTGAAAAGAACTTTCTAGACGGTTCATATCGAATTTATTCGTTAGTTTATTTCTAAAATTTGAATATTCTTTGTAAATTTATTTTGTTTAGAATAAGTATTGTAAATATTCTATGAAACTGCATTTTAGTATTCGTTTGTGTAGCAACATCTGCAGCTCGATACAAGCCTGAGTTGCTTCGTAAGATCTTTGTGAAAAAAGGTGATCCATCCAATACAATTAGCATCGATTTTCGGACAGGAAATATAAATTCTCACCAATCCCGTGAGTCTCTAATGACAGAATTCCTTTATAAATGTCCTGCCAGTCGAGATTATCAGCTTTTGTTGAGTATTGGGGTATTTATTGGTCGAAATATTTGCTATTCATTGCTGGCTTTCTGTCCCTGGTTAAAGTTTTAATTCCACTACTTCAGTTCTATAAGTTCTATAATGAGGTACCATAAGTAGTTAAGCAGACAAAATTGGATTTCATTATCATACAGATTCTAGAACATCATTGAAGTCTCCCTACATCATCCATTCAAGACATACACAAAATGCTATAAATAATTCGACTATAGGTTACTAGTACTCTTGAAGTCCAGTTCCTATATCTTCCTCAAAACAAACCACATAAATTTCTAATCTCCTACAAGCTGAGCTCTATCTTGCTCATTTACGGTTTGTTCAAAAAGTTATAGTTATATCTATTTTCTAAAATATCAAAATGCACAGTGTTACATATCCATTACGGTCAATCTTACCAATCGGTTTCGCATTAGGTTTAAACCGGATGTTAGATAACAACTTGGTTATGTAACACCATACGCTCGTCAGAGGTAGCAGGCATTGGAAAAAGTATTGCAATTGCTCTGTTACTGGAGGTGAAAAAAACATCCGTTTCATGGATGCTGTGAAAAACGACGAAACGATGTGAGCAAAATTTGTATCAAGAGTTATGTATCCTGGCACCAAACGGTCTCTACAACAGTTTTCTGGAATTATGTGTAGGGTTTAGGGATTGGTATTCGGGTAGGGTTGGAATGAGTGCAGGGGTTTTATTTGTGTAGGTTTTTTGAATGGATATTAGGGTGTTGGGTGGGTGGACGAACGCTTAAGTCCCTGTTATGGCATATATATGTTTGTATGTTCGTTTGTGTATGTTTGGGCTAAACTCTTTGCTAGATATGATGTTGAAAGAGCCGAAAGTGGACAATTAGTGGCTATAGTCATTATGGAGCCCTTAGGTATGATAATATATACTTTCTTTCGTGTGGACAAGGACTAAAAATCGCACTTCTGCAGTTTAGATAGATGCCTGGGTACTTTATTTCTCATATATTCCTTAACAGGAACTTAACCAAATGCATCAATAATTAGTGGTATAAATGTGAATTTATAATCTGGATATAGAGGGTGAAGATTTCTAAGCAGTTGTCCGTACTTTCTCTTCCTCTTCGATTTTTGAAGAGATCCTCATCAGTAGAGGATGCTATGTTTGACTTTGTAGAGATTTTGATAGGAATGTTCTACCGATATTCCGTGTGTTAATTTCGTGTATCTATTCAACAACAGTGTGGGAAGTGTCTCTATATTTACCCCAAGACAATCTTTTATTCTGGTAGCACTGCATATTGTATTTTTAACGACAACGTTATGTTGCATAGTAGGTAGAACCTTGATGACATTTTTGGGCAACTGGTAATCATATGTAAGATGTCTTCCACAAAAATATGACAAACTACCTTTTCGGTTGTGTCTTTCAGCACCAATGACTTCATTGTCTCCTTTTTTTTTTTTAATATTTGGTAGCAATCTCCTGTTTTGGGATTGCAAATGCAAAGTCTTCGAAGTTTGATGTGATGTATCGGTCGTGAATCCAAGAAAGGTTGCATTTCATGTCGATGCTGTCATCTTCAAGCTGCTGGCAGAATCGTTAGCACACTGGGCAAGATGCTTAGTGGCATTTCATCCGTACTTACGTTCTGGGTTGAGGTTGTATGGGAAACCGTCAGAAACAGAGTACTTCCTAAGAAGCTTACAGCCGAGACTTAGGATGTTGTCCGCTTCGCTAGATTTATATATTCAATTTTGCTACTGTTGTTTAGCAGGTGTTACCTGAGAGAGAGAGACGATAAGATATTCGAAGGCTGTCTACACTGACCTCAAGCCTCCACACCCTTCATCACATCGTCTGCAGAGCCTATCGTATATATGTGTACATGCCTGCATGCATATACATATGAATGAATGTATGGGGTAAACTAATCATGAATCTCTACGAACAAAGAAGGCGAGATTACCACGGCTTGATTGCTGACCGAACAATCTATGCAGAATTCTCTTCCTAAACATGTGATCGTAAGAGGCAGCCTATCTCTACAACCAACATATTTTACTTCGTTCATTTCATTCACTGATCACAGTATATGTGTGTTCGTGCACCTTACTATCTCAATGTATTACAGTAGCGAGAGTGTAATTGTCTGTTTATATTCCTGTACATCTTCATGATCAAGTACTTGTAGATGAATATCCTTTATAAGATCAAAGCATTGTGTACGTGACAGTATGAACAAATATATTCTTATCGAATATGAAAAACCGTATGTATATGAGCGTGTGTATACCTATATTGTGTGTGTGTGTGTGTTCATGAATGCGTGTGCATGTGCGCGTATATGAATGTGTGAATGCAGATGCAAATAAGTTCATCTATATAAACTGAAATGCTTGAGATTACACTCACAGAGAGAGGATGGGGAGAGAGAGCGAGAGAGGGAGAGAAAAAACCGACAGACAGACAAACAGAGATTTCGATCTCGTCAACTGGTTTCATACTGAGACGAACTGACAGCCTGTCTTTCACCTAACGATTGAGATTCGATTTTTTTTCTCTTGTTCTAAATGTTGACTTCAGTTCTCACTTACAAGTCTTCCTCTACGCCAGCTTCACATTAGCCAGTGATGTTGTCAAGTAGATCTACTATCATTGTGTTGTCTGAATGTAAGAGACCAACGGTATAGTTCCCCTTGAACTACAAACTGCTAAGTCATACAGCCATGCATGTATGCACACATACATACATACATGCATACATACATACACATACATACATACATGCGTACATACATGCGTACATACATACACACACGCACACATACATATACACATACACACAAACATACATACATACATGCATACATACATACATACATACATATAAATACATACATTGTTGGCACTCCGTCGCTTACGACGTCGAGAGTTCCAGTTGATGCTATGACCGCGAGTCCGCTGCTCTAACCACTGGGCCATTGCGCCTCCACACATACATACATACATACATACATACATACATACATACATACATACATACATAGTGGTAGTCTGAACTCTCCTATGTGGGACAATATCCCACAATGCATTTGCAGTACCACTGCTGATTACAACATTTGGAATACTTGATTGGTTTGTAGAAGAAATCCACTCCATAGACATTAAAACATGCAAGATACTGACATCAACTGGAAATCTCCACAGAAATAGAGATATCGACAGGTTCTATCTAAAAAGAAATACAGGAGGTTGAGGCTTGAGATCAGTGCAAACAGCGTTCGAATGTCGTATAACCTCTCTCAGACAGCACTTGCTAAACAACAACAGCAGAAGTAAATATACATTAACTTAGTGCTGAAAAATGAAGAGAACAATGTCCTATGTGTCGGATGCGAGCTCCTCAGGAAGAACTCTCTTCCTGATTTCCTCCCATACAACTCCACAAGAACCGGACTACCATACCTAAAAAACCTGTATGTGAAACGCTTAGCATACCAAAGAAAGATCATGTATGGCTACATTTCCCGAAGACTTGAAGAAGACAATAATACTGGTTTCAAATTTTGACACAAGGCCAGCAATTTAGGAGGAGGAAATAAGTCGATTACATCGATCTCAACACTCAACTGATACTTATTTTATTTACCCCGAAAGGATGAAAGGCAAAGTCAACCTCGGTGAATTTTGAACTCAGAGCGTAAAGTCGAACATAATGCCACTGAACATTTTGCCCGGCATGCTAACGATTCTGACAGCTCGACAGTGATGATGACATGAAGCGAAGCCTCTCTTGGACTTGTGGCTGTTATTGAATAAGTACACAAATATTAACACAAGGAATACTGGTGGAACAGTCCCATCAAAATATTGTCAAGCATGAGTATAACAGGCCAGATATTGTTGCTTGGGACAGACAAGAAAATGTATGTACTGTCATAGAGGTCAGTTGTCCTACTGATGTGAATATCTGTTGTGTCGACGCCCCAAAGCGAAGAAGTAGGCTCGACCAAGACATATAAATAGAG
>NC_068991.1:50293481-50295639 GCF_001194135.2 Octopus bimaculoides
TATATATATATATATATATATATATATGTATATATATAAAACAAATAATAAATGAGTATATGCATATATACGTACAGGTATGTGCATACCTACGTCTACCTCTATATATAGGTGCATATCTGGGTACAGGACATTGCAAACAAAACGTAGACAAAATAATAATAATAACCAGAGTACAGAACACACACAGGCCACATAGAGAACATTTTCCTTCATCAGCTACCCCCATTCTAACACATGTATTTATGTATGTATGTATGCATGTATGTATTATGTATGCATGTATGTATTATGTAAGTATGTATGCATATAAGCATGTATGTAAATATTCATGTGTGTATGTGTGTTCTGGCGCCCGCGTGTGTGTGTGTATGTATTTGTTTGTTTATGTATCTATACTTGCACAAGATATTTAGATACTATTATCAGTAATCCTTGAAGTTAATGTGGATAACCATCTTATAGTTCCTCGAAAATTGTAAAACGTCCCTGTTTGGGGAACTGTTTTCTTCATGCTTCAATTATGGATATTTGCTTTTGTTGTTGGGATAGTATTACAGCCTGCATAGAACGATGTAGTTCATCATGTTGGGACGTATTATTTACGCCGTATTTGTCTACTGTATCAGAGATATTCAAATGTAAGAAATCGTATATGATGTGATTTCACACTTTAAGAGATTGCATTGAAGTGGCATTTATAATGAAGACCTTCTTGTTTCCTTTACAAACAAGATCAGTGATCATGAGTGATGCTCAAATTAATTTTTCGTAATTATTTCTTCATAGAAAGTTGTTTTTAACATAAGAGACTTAGCCCTAACTCTGATTTGATATTCAAATATCTCAGTCAGGAATGAGTAACAATACGAGATACATGCGTGGCTTCAATTCAGAATGGCACTGAAGGAAAAGTTAACTCAATGGTTGTGAAGTAAACAATGCATTATTTTATGTTCTGTGTTTGTTATTTGGAAGTTATTTAAGTTGGACAAAAGACGGATCCAGAAATATAAATAAAATGAAAGATAAATTGAAAAATACATAAAATTAAAAAAGCATATTGAAAATGTGGTTCCACTGTTTAGGAATTGTAAATATAGTAGAAAAAACTTTGTGTGGTCTATATGAATAGTAGGCAGACTATGAAGAACCGTTAAACTTTATCCAGGACAATAGATAGCAATGTATTCTGTGGAAATTTTAAAAAGATATTTTATGTGGACATGATATGAGGTAAATCTAGATTTATTTAGGAAATTTTTGTAGCTAAATTAATTCCAGAATTAAAGAACTATTTAGGAACTAGTATAGTCTCTGAGAATTATTGAGAATGAGATACTTGGCTTGCTGCCACAGATATGCCAGGGTGAGATTAAAGAGGTAATCTGAAATTGTCATGATTGATTCCATACTATTAAATGTTTCAGATCTCACTTCAAGGTTGATTATTCTACGGTACATGCTGAATAAGAAAATCATTGTAAACGTTATTGTCAAGGTACCTCCCTTTGCGACATGATGATTTTGCTAAAACAAAATACAATGCCATTCACAGAAAAAATACTACTCTGGGATTAGTGTAAACAACACCACTGCTACTGAATACATATATACTTATCAGTACAACGAATATTCGTGGAACATTTCCATCAAAACTTCTACCAAGTGCAAATATAACTGTCTTGACATCGTTATTTGGGACATAATAAAAAAAAATCATACGCAGTCCTAGATATTAGTTGTGCAACAAATATTAACGTGCCTTTCAAAATCAACGAGGAGAATATCTATGGACAACTGCATAGAAACTTGAAACTCCTCTATCATCATAATAAATTCAATTTATGCCAATAGCCATTGATGCATTTGGTTATGTTAGTAAATACCTCAGCGACAATCTGCCGAAGCTAGGACTTTCAAGCAAAAGAGAGCACCGACTAACATGAAACATTACAGTGATAATCTTTAAGCGAATCAGTAAGAATACACAAGACCGTGGTTGTCAAAATTTCAGTGAGGGAGCTTTTGTTTCTTTTTAAGAACCAGCTCTCTTCATCTAGAAATACTAATAATAAATATAAAAAGTGAAAACATATGTGTGTGTGTTGTGTTTGTATATACGTATGTAAGTATGTGTGTATATATATATATATAT
>NC_068991.1:50296930-50297690 GCF_001194135.2 Octopus bimaculoides
TGTGTGTGTGTGTGTGTGTGTGTGTGTGTGTGTGTGTGTGTGTGTGTGTGTGTGTGTGTACACCTATATAATGTATGTGCATGCATAATGCTTCGTGTTGAATTCCCATGAAGAATTGCTACAGGTATTTCTGTCATGATCTGCAAACTTTACTGATATTCATCAATCATATCGACTCATATTTTCAATGACATGCTATAATGGTTATCAAACACAATAGGATACTTGTGTGAGTCTTCTAAATGATTCATGTACGAATCTAAAATCAAAATAAAAACTGAATTTTCCTTTCAGTTCAATTTTATTTTAATATTCTTAATGTCTTACTGTATCGTTATATTTCTAAATTCAACACTCCCCATTTTAAATCTATGCAAGCTGTCAAATGTACTACTGCCTTACTCCGTGTAATTCAGTCTTCGACTTTTCACTACTTTAAACTATAAAGAAATTACTTTTTCTGGTATAAGGATATTTCTTTTCGGCTTAAATATTGCTTTGCTTGCAAATAAATGAGGAAAATATTAGGATGATAGAAAGTATGAATTACATGCCATGATACACTAAAAATTGCATGTTTCTAATTCTTACATTGGAAATGATATAAAATTGTAAGTAAAAAAAAAGTAAAGAATTCATGCAGTATATATATTTAATATGTTCTTTTAGGTATTCCCATAAATATAATTCTTGCTAAGAGAGACCATCTTGGATTTTGTTTATTAATCTAGCCATTGCTACATATATATATATATATATA
>NC_068991.1:50298955-50299475 GCF_001194135.2 Octopus bimaculoides
ATATATATATATATATATATATAGAAAGTAATGATTGAGAGAGCTAGAAAGATAAAATTCTCTTACGTATTTCTTTCGCACTAATCTTTATATTCGACGCGACAAACACACTTTACAATGCTCATTACTTTACCTTGTTAACATCTTCTTTATAGTTTTTATCTTTCTCTTTTTTATTTCCTTCTTACCTTCTCCGGTCTGCTATGTTTTATGCTATGCCAAGCGTTTGCTGTGTATCTCTAAAATCGGTTGACCTATCGCATTTCTTTCTCACTCTTACTTTTTGTCTTTGTTAGATACCAAATTATCTTTGATCTTGCCTCCATAGTTAGTTTATCTAACTTTTGATTTTATAACCAACCTTATTTGTTACTACCGTTAATTGACGACTTTTAATTACTAACTTCTCTTCAGTCACCCCACTCTTCTCCTCTCCTCTTCCCCTTTATACTTCTTACTACAACTCCTCCGCTACCCTTCATACCTTTCTTTTCTTATATATATATATATATATATATAT
>NC_068991.1:50300176-50317676 GCF_001194135.2 Octopus bimaculoides
TCTCTCTCTCTCTCTCTCTCTCTCTCTCTCTCTCTCTCTCTCTCTCTCTCTCTCTCTCTCTCTATCACACACACACACACACATATCCCCACACACGCGCGCATAGATACATGCGGACATATGGTTATATTGAAAGTCCATCACTCAGTGTATTATTTATTTCTATAATTTGCGATGTAAGGTATATCTTACTGGTGTGTGTTTCCGAATTTTATGCAAAAACAGATTAAAATATGTGCGAGTGGTGAGCCTTTTCTTCTGCCATTCAGTTGTCTACATGTGGTGATGCACTGATCGAAATATGTTACTTAGATATAAAATCCATTCATCTGAAAACTTTGAGATGAAAATCTCTTGTAATTATGTTTTGTCTGCTGCTATAGAACTGTCCGGGGAAAAGCTTCGCTTGGATTTCGTTCCATTTAGCGTCAGAGGAGTAGGAAAAACCGAGATTTATGTGCATGGTTTACACTTTTCGCTTATGACGGCCCATCGAAGGTGATGACAGCGACGATCCAAGACAGTCCTCATCCTCCGCCTCCGGCGCATTACTTCTCATGGGAGCGGACGTAACTGAAAAGACCGATACGAGATAGGTAGATCCTGTGACACTGAGAGCACTGAAAGTGACACCGAACAACATCTGCAAGGGGTTGATGACAACGTCTCCTCCTCTCTTCATGCAGTGTCCTGTGTTCGGTTTCCAAGCGCTCTGCTCCAGCATCACACACGGACCTCCATGCCTTCTGATTAACAACCAGGGGATGTACACCGCATAAAATGAGTGATCACTTAAGATGATCAAGAAAACGAAGTTTTGGACGTCTATGAGTCTTACTTCCAGTCTCGATCTCGTTGAAGAGGACCATTTTTAAGAGCAGATTAATCACATAGGAATTTTATAAACAACCCAGGAGAGAAGATGACGAAGAATAATATGTACATAGATAATATCAATAATTTGGTGGGGTTAAAATACAATTAATGTATAAGGAGTATAACTATAAAAATGAAGAGCGAAATTGTGATTCTTGGTATTGAACCTGCTGCGGGTGGATAAAAGATGTTCATAACAAAACCAACGTTGTCTGTATCCAATGATTTATCAAACATCACATCAACTCCGGCAGCTTTAATCAAAGACCAACTAATACATCTTATCATTTTCTCCTACCAAAATTCATCTTCTATGGAATTTGAAATAACAAAAATAATCAGATATAACCTTGTAATGCAAGATGTACCTTGCATTATATTTCAAATTATACACAGACTATTGTGCAATCCATTATTATAAAATAGTCAATTCTGGACAATTCAGAAGCCATATATTCCACAAACTGTGGCTTGCCGTTGGCTTTTTAATGGCTTTTTTTTAATAAAAGCATGTTTTTAACTTGATCTGATATTCTCCAATTATCAATTATCAATATCTAAACAACCATTTTATTTGTAATTGAACTGTTAACATCTTTTTATCGATATCCGGTTTATTGAGTTTGACATGGCCTTTATCTGTTAGACAAAGAGAAAGAGTAATAATTTTGTCCCAAAAGAATAAATGAAGTCCAAATCGACGTTAATTTCTAACAGACGATTATCAAAGGATGGAAGAAGAGAATTTTATAAACACTGCATTGTGTAGTTTCGAGTAGCTCTTAAGGAAAAAGCTCTTTTGTTCCATAAAGTGGAATCTTTGGACAAGTATTTCAGAATTATTCGGTAATTGATCTATTCAGAGACACCAGACAAATAGATACAAGAAGTGGAAAGGGCGCCAAGAAGCTTAGAGCTGTTGAATGAAATGATTAGTCAAGAATGAGGATGAGTTCGTAACGAGAATAAAATAGGGTTTAGGTTCTATAGTGCTTTGTTGTCTATTTTCAAGGCTGATAAGTTGAACAAACCAACAGAGAGCAATTGTTACTGAGGGAATTTAAATTCAAAACTAATTCGAAGAGTCATTTATAAATTATCAAATCAATAAGGACTTACATAAGATTTGTGTCTGTTTATATTTCTATCTGTTGGTACGTGAGTTAAAAGTCATCTATTAATCGTTAATGGCTGTCGAGTCATTGGTGTGTTGTATGCAATAGCATCCTGACATTTAGTAACTAAATAGTTCTAAACGGCATGTCGCTATATCTGATCATTTTACCTGAACAGGTAATATTTACACAGTACAGTTATGCAAATTTGGCTCACAGAAAGAATTAGGTCGGGTGTAGAAATGTTTAGTAATTTGAATTCAGTAGCAGATGGCTGATTGCGTCATGTCATATTCGCTTGGGTGTTTCACTTCAATACACAGGAAAATATGCATCGTAGATTTCAATGAGGTAAATATTCTAAAATATTCTAATTTATAAAGACACTCCAACCATTATAAATACATCACATTGTAATTTCTCCTAAGAAACGTATAAATCGAAACTTCATGAATAAAACGTATGAATCCAGTGGAATACATCGATATATTCAAAGACTGATTTTTGTCTGAATTTCTGACATAAATTACACCTCTCTAGGCACGAGTATCAAAACTGCACATACAGCTTGTTATAAATTATACATAATACTGCTTTTATGAGCCTGTGTGTCAGTATATTTATACACACACATACATAAGTACGTATATACTGATACATACATACATACATACGAACATGAGTACTTACAGATGCATATATACGTATGTGTTTATGTGTGTGTGAATGTGTGTGTGCGCGCGTAAGTATGAATGTATATAAATAATATTCATTAATCATACCCATCTCCGTATATGCTCATCTCTCTATCAATCTCTGTATCTCTCTTCATATCTGTATGTATATAGATATATGTGCCTGTGTGCGTAATATGCATCTACATATACTTATGTATGTGTATACACGTATATATAAATATGTACGTGTGTGTGTATTTGTGTGTGTGTATGTGTGTGTGTATGTGTGTGTCTGCATATATTTATGTATAGTAATTAATATTAATTCTTAATGCACAATTCTACATCAAGGTTGAATAGAAAACAATTAAAATAAAAATCACCAAATATTTTCTATGCCTTTAAGTCTTTGAGTCAAAGAAATTCCTTTGAATAATGTTGAATAGAAATGATTACTTCTTTATTGTTCCTATTAAGTCGTCGGATCGTTCTTCCAATGTTCTCCCAGCATTTCTTCTCGCAGACCTCCATTGTACATTATTTTACTTATTCTGGGTAAAAACTCTTCTTTGGAACACAAAAAGGAAAGAATTCAACCGCCATCATCATATTCCCTTTACTTACTGTGTTGCAGAATGAATGTAAAATAATGATTGATTTTTTCAATATTGATTTATAGTGATATCAATACAAGGCTTCATATGACAGAAAAAATACTCTTGTGGCATTCATACTTTTCTTAATCTATCTGAAGTAAAAAAATAAAAATACTACAATGTGCCTTACCTCTACTCTGCGACATTCTCAAAGTGACATAATGGAGGCAAATGGTTCAAGATTTATTGTAAAAATGTAAGTATTGGGGTATTACGTAAAATTGTTATAATTATCCATCAAATGAGATATTCGTCTTTAATAAAACAAAATATTGGTTACCACGTCACAAAATTCAATATGTATTTTCGACAGCAATAGGATATCGTGACATTCAAATCTTTTTTTTTTTTTTAAGCATTAGCGGTGTTAGCGAAAAGTGATTGTTGGTCAAAATATACCCCAGTGTATTTTATTGTCTGTTGCCAGAAGCTCAATTCCACATTTATAGCATTTGGCTGGTTTAGAGGCAAAAAACTCTCTGCACTCTCTTTTCAACCTCATCTACATTGTTGAACCTTCATCCGTGCAAGAAATGAGACATGGCTCGGAAAAGATGGTAATCTGATAGTGCAGGGTATGGACTGTAGGCAGGGTGAGGTAGCACTTGCAGCCCCTCATGCTCCTCAAGTTTGCTCTTGGTTACATTGACACTGTATGCTGGGGCATTGTCATGCTGTAGGAGTGCGCGTCGTTCGATTATCTAATACCGGTTAGCGGGCTTTCAAAACATCATATACTCGCTTCAGTTGTTGAGCAGTTAGCGTTCACAGTATGACTATCTGGGACAAGCTCAAAGTGTAACATCCCTTCAAAATTCCATCAAACACACAACACAACCTTTTGCTCAAACTGCCCTTGCTTGATAACAGGTTCTGAAGCCTGGCCGGAACGAAGCCACTGACTTCTATTAACAAGATTACGAAAATAAATCCAATTTTCATCCCCAGATACGACTCGTTACAAAAATCGGACATCTCTAGGATTTATCAGCAGCTGTTTGCAAATGTTCCCACGTTGCCATTGAGCTTGGTCATTGGTCAGTTCAAGAGAAGCTTTTCGACAGCGTCTTCTCACAAGGCCGAGCTTATAGAGGTGTCGATTGATGGTGCTTTGTGAAGGACCAAGTTCTGCTGACAATGTTCGAGTGCTTGTGTTTGGTTGTTGTTCAAGCTTGGTTTATCTTCGAGGCTGGTGTCACCTTCCTTGAAATGTCTGAACCAGTTTTGTGTCACACGTTCATTGACAGGTCATGGGCCTTCCGCATCATCAATTTCTTTTACCACTGTCCTTGCACTCAGTCCTTTGTTTTTTTTTTTGTTTTTTTCACAGGTTATGTAAAATGGTTCTAATTGTCATTTTTTTTCACTACTCATTATCAACGCTGTAAAATAAAAAATAAACATTTTTTTTTTTAAATATGAAAATAATGAATAAACAATTCAGCAACGATTGAAGTTAATAAATATAACATGGAGATCACAAGTTGCCAAAAATCATCAGTGATAATCCGAAAAAACATTTGACTCAACCTGGTAGTACAAATATATAAGTGATGTATGTTTAAAGAACATAAACTACCAAAGGAAATCACTTATTCTGTATCAAAGATAGCAGACTCGTGAGAAATGTCTCATTAATAATACAGAAATATAGAAATGAGCAAACCATAAAATATTACAATCTATGATCGTGTAGGAATATCAGACTGAGCTGAAAAATGTAATTGTGCGTTTGTTAAATGCTAAGCTAACATATAACCTAACACTTTAACATAATCAGCTAGTATATAGTCACGTTATGTGTGTGTGAATGCATATATTGTGCCTCTGTGTGTGTGTGTGTGTGTGTGCCTGTGTGTGCGCGCGTGCGTGCGTTTGTGTGTGTGTGTGTGTGTGTGTGTTATTAGTATTGTTATTTATTTATTCAAAGCTAAGTCTTAGTGAATACTCTTCGGTGTTTCTGATGTTTCCCGTTACTCAGGTGACTGCTATAGTAGTTTTTGAAGCATGTCAGGTACATTCTCATATGTGTTGAAATATTTAACAAGACAAAAAGAAAAAGAAAGAAAGAAAGAAAAGAAAAATTCAGAAGTGCAATTATATTTTGCGCATCACATGACTGAAAACTAGCCAACCAATATTTGTATAAATTAGTTTTCGCACGTGAACGTAGGGGACTTTCTGGAGCCAACCTGTCATTATTTAAGCTACAGCATTTTTCATTATTGACATAGCTGTCTTGTTGCCATTTAAATCTCCTTCGTTCACCGCATTACTCTAACATTTCCCTCATGCCACTTATAAAAATTCCTTACGCAACAATTTCCTAACATTTCCTCTGACAAATGCATCACTGTTTAATGAATACAGTCTTTTTTGACGCCACAGTTGAACTTACAGTATCTTTTGTACGTAACTTTTACTACTTCGCTTATTTTATGGTAAAAACTTTACTGCAAAATAAGTAAAAATAAGTAACGCCATAAAACTTTAAAATAACACTGCAAGTTTTACAGTATCACTGAAAACATTGGCTATCATCTTTAGTAAGCATTCATATTCTATTTTTCTTTTATATATAGGGTAGCAAATATTTTTTCCTTGTGATCCCACGCAACAATATCTGGCCGGTTGTGTTTTCATTTGGTGACTGTTTTAATTTTAATTTTCAAGTTTCAACAATATATTTTTGAATCAGCAATTTCAAGAGATTCAAATTCGTCTGTTGAAGTTTTCTTTTTTGTTATCCTGTTCCAGATTGTTCTGACCACTGCATCATGCCACATGTATGTATGTATGTATGTATGTATGTATGTATGTATGTAGGTAGGTACTATGCATGTATGTACAGCATAAACAAATAGAAAAGACGAAAAGAAACGAGCTGAACGGCTGATGTTGATCTTAAGTCAAACTCAGTCGCAAAAGGGAGAATACTGTCCGTTTGTGCTTTGGAAATTAAGAATAAGCTACTCTTATGTCTACAAATACGAAGAACAGGAACATTTTATTAAGTGGGAAGAAAAGCAATCATATACAGAAAATAGGAAACAGGGAAAATAAATGAATATTGACATCCAGCGAATATCTGAAACTAGCTGAACAGATGATGGTAAATTGTAAGAAAAAATTACATAATACTGTATTCTGACGGGAAAGAGTCATAATGAAAAACGCTATAGCAAAATCCTTAACAAAGATAGCGAACAAATACAGCCGGAATGATAATGAGGAAGTTACCAGGAAAAACCTTTCAATATCGTCAGATATGATACACTCCTACACAATGACGCAGTGATAGAGAGATTGAAGAATTCTACAAACAAATTTTTTTTTTTAAATGTAATGAAAATGTCAATCGATAAAGAAACATTAATATTTCACCCAGAAAAAAATCATTAGAATATTAAAGTTATTATGAATTGTCCACTGTACTATAAGGAGTTGAGATATGGGCATTAACAACAGCAATATCAAATGGATACAAGACTTTGAGATGTAGGCGTATAGAAGAGTTTTGAGAACATCGTGAACAAAACACGAAGTCAATGGTAAAGAAATAAGAATGGTAAAAACTAAGAAAATTTTATTAAATACTGTCAAAGAGAAAAACTAAAATATTCAGGGTATTTAATGGGGAACAAATACTTTACGGACTGTTTTCGTGGCCGACAAGGGGAGTAGGAAGAAAGGAAGAGGGAAACTAAGAATAACATGGTTGGATAATATCGATTTCAAATTTTGGCACAGGGCCAGCAACTTCGGGGGAGAGAGTAAGTCGATTATATCGACCCCAGAGATCAACTGGTACCCTTTTTATCGATCCCGAAAAGATGAAAGGCAAAGTTAGCATCGGCGGGATTTGAACTCAGAACGTAAAGACGGACGAAATGCCGCTTAGCATTTTGCCCGGCGTGCTAACGATTCTGCCAGCTCACCGCTTTATGGTTGGATAGTATCAAGAATTGGACAGATAAATATATGAAAACAGAAAGACTGGAATTATATTGGACCTGCTGAGAGCAACCAATATCTAATGATGCTGATGATGACAATGACGAAACTTCAGAATTAACTAAAAAAAACATGAATCAATTCGAATTTCTATAGACTCAGCCGAGACTTCTGACAATGACGATCCCAGTTTTCTATATTTATTGTTATCAATTATAGTTATCTTTTAATTTTTTTTTATACGAGAAACGTTGGCCACCCAATTGATGTGACTAGACTATTCAATCATCAATAAAATGGGTCGAAGAACTTCGTCATAGATATCGATATCTTTTACAATTGTATTTAGTTACTTTGATCAATGATAACTTTCTTCTATGCTTACCAATTCTTCATTGTCTATGTTTCTATATAGGACAGTATCAATTAGAATGCGTGAATGTGTGATTGAAAGTTCATATATAAACCAAAAATTTATGTTGTGTGGTGTTTGATATACCTGTATTTGTTTGTGTTGTTCATATACATACTGCAGGCCACTCTGAGTTATTTCTCTTGGTTCATTTTGTTTAATTTATACAAATTACCTCAGCCATCAATGTGTTCTGCTCTTCTTCGTGTATTTCTAAGTCCCTCAAGTACCTGAGATAAGGTAAGATAACTGTTGTGCAGGTGATGCTAATTCAGGCAGAAGCATGTCTCCATGATTGTTCTCTTATCTCCAAACAATAAACCTGTCCTTTTCTTTAATAGCATGTCAAGTCTGGAGAAATCTTAACTCTCGAGATTGTCTTCCCTTCTCAAGTGGAGCTGGTATTAATTTCTTATTTCTTTATTGCCCACAAGGAGCTAAACATAGAGGGGACAAACAAGGACAGACAAACGGATTAAGTCGATTACATCAACCAAAGTGCGTAACTGGTACTTAATTTATCGACCCCGAAAGGATGAAAGGCAAAGTCGACCTCGGCGGAATTTGAACTCAGAACGTAACGGCAGACGAAATACCGCTAAGCATTTCGCCCGGCGTGCTAACGTTTTTGCCAGCTCACCGCCTTCACTGCCCGTTTGTGGTATTAATTTTTATTTGGTAATTATGACATCCTCCAGAGTCGGAGATAATTTTAATAAACCAAGAATTTTTGTTGCATGGGATTTGATACACAACATATACCAAACAATACGTTCCTATTCTTCGCGTTTTTAGACTCTGTTCCTAATTTTCAGAGCAACTCACTTGGACAGTAATTTCTCATTTATAAATGATTTTGAGTTTCAATCCTATTCTGTTCACTGAGAAGTTCGTCTTTTCTCTGTAGTTCATACCTGGATCAATTGTAGAGAAGCTCAGTTACGTCATAGTTTTCTTGTTATCTTCTACTGCTATCCATGGTTAACTAAGGTAATGTAAATGATTTCCAAATCCCATCCACAGAAGCTGGTCACAAGTCTCTTTTCCTCTGGAGAGTGCCAAGGATGTGCTCATATCTTGCTTGCAAACCCTCAGACCTTTGGCCTGATTCCTCTACCTCTCAAGCCATTCCAGTAATTGCGACTGTAAATTCCGTAAAAGGCCAGAAGAATTTGCTGAACGTGTACGAATTTGATATGAAGTCATTGTGGAAATGGTGGTGTAACCGCCAAAACTGCTGGTTTTATACTTATTATGGTGATGAAGTCTCGAACTGAGTTGGAAATATTTGCATGAAGAGTTTAACAAACCTATTAGATTCCTTGAAATTTGCACAGTGGCCTCTATCATCGATTCCGTGAGTGATAGCGGATATTTACATCAACCGGTACACAAACAGGTACAAAACTGCAGCAAATAGGGCTGCATATATTTTCGTAATCTGATTCAAAGCAAGTACACAGCGCAAGTAAATTTACGTCAACCGGTGTTATGGGGTTAAAAAACTAACTAGAAATAATGAAATTTCTTGGAAGTTCATCGCAGAAAGAGCATCGATCTTTTGTCCAGGAGAATTAAATAGGTTATTGCTATTTGCAGCGTACATAAACTAGGACTCAGCTAAACTAGTTAGATATACACTGATTTTGTGGATTAATTTATTTATAGTGCGCTACAGAACGTTTTCAGATAAATTGAAATGTAAGCCATTACTTTTTTATTAACTTGCAATTTTCATCTTCCTTTGAAAAGTTAAAAAATTGGCTACGCTCCACATTTTTAAATATCTTTTTTGGCAAAAAAAATCACTGGGATCGACCAGATAAGTTTTTAGATTTCTTTGACCCTCATCAGATAAAGAATACCAATCTATTTCTGGTTGATAGATTTGTGTCATACATCACTTGTATACAAACAAGAGATCGGTTAAAAGGACCAGTATATTTTGCTTAATAGCTCATGCACCTACAGCATGACGTAATTCATTACTTTATAGTGTAGCACACGCTATTTCTCGATTGCTTCAAATGTAAGATATAACTGGTTTAATATGTATCACAGTCTTTAATGATGTATTATTAAAGATGATTTAGTGCAACAAGATAATTTTGGTTTTTTTTTTACCGATTCTATTTAATTATAATAACCAAAGCCAGTTTGTTTTTCTCTGAAGAAAAATAAATAGTTTATATTTTTAATACAAATTGTCATTTTTAAACATAAAAACTAATTATTTTTGTTTTCTCTTTCAGGTTTTGGTATGACAACACCAAGCACACCTAATGGGAAAATTCTTTTAATTTTCTATGGATTTTTCGGCTGTGCAGGTGCCATTTTATTTTTTAACTTATTTCTTGAACGAATCATTACATTCTTGGCACATATCTTAAAAGGTATTCATGAAAAAAGCCAGCGCCAAAAGTCCAGCCAGGTTTCTGAGAAACACGACAGTGAAAGGCGAGATTCATCTGTTTCAGAAGATAGTTTAGATGCATGGAAACCCTCCGTATATTGGGTTATGCTTATCCTTCTCTGTGGTGCCATTTTGGTTGCTTGCTGTGCTTCAGCTATGTATCATTCCGTCGAAAACTGGAGCTACTTTGAATCGATATATTTTTGCTTTGTTGCCTTTTCTACAATTGGCTTCGGAGATTATACAGTGAGTCAAAAAACCCAGTATGACTACATTCACTTGTATCGACTTGGAAATTTTGTATTTATTATTATAGGATGCTGTTGTATATACAGCTTATTTAATGTGGCCTCTATTATCATAAAGCAATTTTTAAACTGGATTTTACGTAAATTAAACTGTCGCTGTCAATGTCGTAGAGAAATACCGACATTTCGGGCCAGACGCAACGCTATTACTCCTGGAATACGACAGAGTCAACGTAAGGCCAAATCAGACAGTGTAACAATGGTAGATGTAGATTATGACAGTGATAATGAATATCGACGTACGTCTGGGGAAATGATATCGATGCATGATTTCTTGCAAGCTAAAAATATTAATATTGCCATGATGCAAAAACGTCTTTGGGAAACAGCACAGCGTGGCATGTTACAACAAGCTCAAAACGAAAGTGGATTCCATGGCGGTGTTGGGCCTCTTGCCATATTGAACAGAAAACTCGGTAAAGATGAGATATGATCAGAAACTTAACAAATATTTTAGTCACTTTATTTAATCAAAAATATAAACATTTGAGGCTAACATTGACACGTTAAAATAGCTTGATATGATAACAGAAATTTCTCACCACAAAATTCGATGCTTCCAGACAAGAAACTGTTAATTTCTTGTGCTTCAGAATATTTAATTTCTTACAAAATATCGACACCTTTGAGACAATAAAATTTAACTTGACCGAAAGGCTTATTTTTCAGAAAGAAAAAAAAACATTTTTAGAATGAAAAACTAATTAACTAAACGGCAGAAGAAAAGAAATGTTTTTAGTTTTTGTGTTAATATATGGTTCATACATTGAATGTGTGATTTTTTAATTGTTAATTGAAGGTTAGTTAATGAAATTTTTATCTTGGAATATTGTTGTAAGAGAAAACAGGTTTGGGGTTAGGTTTTTATTTTAAAAAATCATTATTATGTTTAATTAAAACTGAGTGTTGCTGCTAAAACATATGTGATCTAAATATTCCTATGAGTGGCGTGTTCACTCTTAGTCAAATTTCAACAGAAATTTGTTATTGATTTATTTACACCCAAACTTCGCCACGAAAATCACGACTCGTAAATTTCCAATAATAATTTTTTTAAGCGTAATGGAATATGGTTTTTCCTTAGCTTTATGATTCAATGATGTTCATTTGAATATAATGAAATAAAATGAGATTATATTAATACGGTATAAATTGAAGATGATGTACTAATGATTGCGTTATCAGATTTGGAAATATCTTTTGACAGAATAATACCAGTCAAAAGATGTGATTTGAAATATTAACTCTGTATTATTAATCAAGAAAATTTACAAGTAAATGAATGAATGTGTTTGCATGAGTGTGTATGGGTGTTTGTAGTTATGTTAATGAGAACGAAAATCACTCAATAGCGTTTAAAACAAAGAAAATATTATTACATCTCAAAAGCGTCTTTGAGGCACAAAATGTTAGTAAAACTGTAAAGTCCCAAATCCCTACAAGCTCTACAAACTCACATCATCTTGATTGGATGCAATATTTCTATATTTGATTATTTTTATACAAATCATAATGTTACTCCCCACTTTAGAAGTTTGGTTTTTTTTTCTAAGGAATGCATGAACATGTGAAATTTAATCGATTATATCAAAAGAAAATCAGTTTGTCATTAAAGATTTCATTTCGGGACTTTAAGATGTTATTCTAAAGGAAGCTTAGTTTAATCCCCATAGAGAAGTATATTTTTGTAAGTAGATCAATTAAATAATTGGCAAATGAAGGTTTTGTTCAACTTGTAAAAATAATAAAACTTTATTTAAGCTTCCTGCGATATAGAAACTGTAACCAAATGTTTGAGATAAGACAGTGTAAGCTTTAACTTTGTATATTTATGCCGCCCTTGACTTTTTCAATCCTTGGAAAATATTTAGTGGAGGATTTCGAGACTATTTCCAGCCTGGCGATGTCGATCATTCTTCCAAATTGATAAATATTACATCTGGCTGTTATTTTTGTTAGAAAATTCATCATATTCGACGGTGTTAAACTTCAGGGATATCTAACTATGTACTGCTACCGTTGGTTCTAAAATCTATTGCTGTGCCTGAGCATTGATTAATTTTAAAACATTTCGTAAAAAAAATTCTCTCTCATATTATTATTATTATTATCATTATTATTATTATTATTATTATTATTATTATTATTATTATTATTATTATTATTATTATTATTATTAAGGCGGCAAGCTGGTAGAATCGTTAGCGTGCTGGACGAAATGCTTAGCGGCATTTCGCCTGTCGCTACATTCTGAGTTCAAATTCTGCTGAGGTCGACTTTACCTTTCATCCTTTAGGGGGTCGATAAAATAAGTTCCAGTTGAACAATGGGGTCGATGTAACCGACTCATCCCCTCCCCTAAAGTTGATGCTCTTGTGGCAAAATTTGAAATCATTATTATTATTATTATTAAGGCAGTGACCTGGCAGAATTGTTAGCGCATCGGGCATAATTCTTAGTGGTGTTTCGACTCATGTTTTGGGTTCAAATCCTGTCAACTTTGCTTTTCATCCTTTCAGGGCCAGTAAGATAAAGTACCAGTCAAGTACTGGGTCTCGATGGTATCGACCAAACTCGTAAAATTCTGGCCTTCTTCAAAAATTCGAAAGCATTATTATTATTATTTTGGCATCTCCAATAAAATAGCATTGCTTAAAAATACAGAATTTTTAAATTTTATATTGTCGTCTAGATATAACAATGGAAATCTTAACGTAAACATTGTCCTCTTACAAATAATATTCACTGAAAATGTTGACAATAAAAGAAATATTTTGTGTAAGAATGCGAAAAATTGATTACAAAAAAATTGTTGAGATTTCTGACATTACGTTAACCCACAAAAAAATTTAGTGATTAAAAACAAGCGATAAAATCTATTGCTACTTGTTAGAATGAATGACGTTGGTTCCAAAATGTTGGATAAAGAATGATTAAATATTGGTTTTTATTAATTTTGTGCAATTACCATATTTGTGACAGACGTCGTTAAAACAGTATTTAAATCGTTTTAGAGAGACTGTATTTTTAATGCATTAATTGTTGCAATTTAGTTATGAGCAGCTTCTGATATAAATTCCAACTGAAACTTTTATTCCATAAATTATTTGTGATAGATATTTCTCAAAATTCAAGAATATGACATTAGATAAACTGTTAAAAATTAAGACATGTCTTTGAATGAATCATAATTACTAATTAATTGTTAATAAATTACTTATACATCTCTTTAACACCAAAAATTTGCTTAAATAGTGCCTCTTCTACATTACAGCATAAAGTTCATTAGTTAAAATTTTATTGTAAAATAATATCATAGATAAAATAAATAGGAAAGCATTTAGTTCTAAATTTAATTATGCTGTTAAGATATAGTGGGATGGCTAGCAAAACTGGTAGGGCAGAGGACTAAATACCTCATCTAAAGTTCTTCTGGGTCGATATAAGAAATAGATGTGACATAACATATAGCCAGTCCAATGGAATGTAACTGATATAAAGCTGGTTTTGTGTTTGAAGAAAACAAAACAAATTTGACTTATAGTGAATATGCAGAAGAGCGCCAGACTAAAAACCTTAGAATATTTAGCTACATTTCTTTATATTCTGAGTTCAAATTCTCGATTTAACCTTTCATCTTTATGGTGTGAATAAACTAAGTTTCAGTACAACTAAATATCAAGACCCATATCCAATAAGTTCACCGTCATCAATTCATCGCAGGGAAAGTTCACCGTACGAATTTTTTGACAATTTTCCAACTTCAATTTTGCTCTGTTTTTTTTTTCTGTTGTTGTTGTTGTTTTTTGGGAGTGAGGTGCGATAAAATAGTTTTTAACGATTAATGGTGAGATACTACGGATATATTTCCTCGGTACATTTTCGTCACGGCGAACTCTCCTGCGATGAATTGACGGTGGTGAACTCCCTTGTAATCATCATATAATCATCATAATCAATGATATATTGATCTCTTATTTAATCTGCTATAACCTCTCAATTCCAGACGTGGGCGTTACTGTGGCATGGATTCATTATTAAACGAACTAGCAATTTGCATTTAAGCTTCTAAAATTTAGGTGCGATTTGGATATCACACTTTTGCCTAAAATATAGTATATTTATATCTAATCAGAAGATTGTTGTATTAGTAAGGTATGGCTGAGGCGAAGGAAGACGAACAAAATGGAATTAAAATTTTGAAATAAGTGATTCTACATCCTTGCTAAAACGATGAAGTAATTATACAGAGAGGTCGATTCACTAAACTATATTCGGGATACTCCTCTACATATGGCGTTTAAGTGCTAGTTAATTTTGCCTTTGATCTTTCCACAAGGAAAATAAATAGCAGTAATATCAACAAGTATTAATCAAACAACTCGCTAATATTTCTCGCAACGTTGAAGGCGGAGAGCTGGCAGAATCGTTAGCACGCAGAGCAGAACGCTGAGTGGCATTTCGTCGGCTTTTACGTTCAGAGTTTAAATTCCGCCGACTGGGATCGATATAATCGTCTTAACCCTCCACCGAAATTGCTGGCCTTGTGTCAAAAATTTGAAACCAATATTTCTTGTGACGTTATGAATTACAGGAACTCACCCAAACGAAATCTGTAAAAGATCAACAACATTTGTTTTCACTCGTGCATAATATTTTCTTACGATTCTTGGTACCCACAAACAGAAATCTATTATAGCAAATCTAACCTTATACTATACGAGGTCTAATCAATAAGTATCCGGACCGGTGCTATGAAAACAAAACTACAACACGTGCCAATTTGGCATTTAATCTCCTTCAAAGATGTCCCTTTTGGAAGCCACATACTTAATCCAGCGCTGTTTCCATTCATGGAAGCATTCCTGGAATTCGTTTCCTGGGATAATCAGCAGCTGCCTCAACGCGTTCTTTTTGATTTCCTTGACGTCCTGAAATCTTCTCCCTTTCAAGCGGGATTTGATTTTTGGAAAGAAGAAAAAGTCGGAAGGGGTATACGGTGGCTGTCAGACCTGGGGAATGCTGTGCCTAGCGATAATCTGCTGCTGAATGGGCAGGTGCGTTGACATAGTGCAATTGCCACTCACTGGACGCATGCAATTGTGGCCTTTTCCGACGAATAGCATCCCGCAAAACGTCGCGGTAATGTTCCTTGTTTATTGTCTGTTTGCAGTACTCCTTGTTTACTATAGTATTCCTTGTTTATTGTACTCCTTGTTTACTGTAGTACTCTTTGTTTAAGGTAGTACTCCTCGTTTACAGTCTGACCAGGTGGAGCATACTCATGATGAGTCGAAGAAAACGGTCAACAGTGTTTTCACGTTGCTTATCGACTCGTTTGTGCTTTCTTCGGTCTCGGAGAGGTTAGGGTCTTCCACTGCTAAGACTGGGCCTTTGTTTCGGGGTCATAGCCATAGACCTAGGATTCATCACCTGTTATGACCGTTTTCAAAAAGTTTTCATCGTTCTCGACACAATCAAGGAGATCTTGTGCAACTGAAACCCTAGTGTTTTGTTTTTTTCTTTCTTTTTTTTTGTCGACTAAAAGCAGTTTTGGCACAAACTTGGCAGACATGCGCCTCATGCCCAAATCTTTAGTGATAATGGACTGAACTGAACCATAGCTAATCTGTGCATCATCTGATAACTTACGGATGATGATTCGACGATTTTACCTCACAGCTGCACGCACATCTGCGATGTTTTTCTCAGTTCTATTGGTTTCCCAGAAGGTTCGTCACTATCGACATTTTTTCGGCCGTCTTGGAAACGTCTGAACCACTCATACACTTGTGTGCGGTTCATAGACTCCACTCCATACACTTTCCTCAACTTTGCGTAGGCCTATGAGTAGTAATCGCCAAGCTTTTGGCAAAATTTAATGCAGATTCTCTGCTCAACTTTCTGTCATGGTCAATGCGACGATCACACGCTACACACGTTCCTTCCATACACTGCTGTAAACAGCGGAAGTGAGCTAGAACGTTAAAACTTAGTGTACCTGCACAACAGCGTTCAAGGTCAATCTGTGCCAAGCAGCTTCGTTACTATGGCAACAGTCCGGATACTTATTGATCAGATCACATATTCCATAAATATCGATGCTAAGGTGTATATCGTACACATAATCTGGAGAATATACTTTATATAGCATCTTTAAAAAACGGATAATTTTTCATTAATTCTCTTTAGTACCAATAAACAACAACAACAGCAATAATAATAATAATAATAATAATAATCACAACAACAATAACAATGATAAAGGTCGGGCAAGAAGAAGCTATTACTCGGATTATTAAATGATTAGAAGGTTATTAGAAATTAAAGAAATGTATAATAATAGTGATAATAATATAATATATATATATATATGCGTTTGTGTTTTATGAGCGAGAGACAGAGTCATTAGTCAGGAAAGGGTTTTGGTTTTCAAGCTTTTTATGGATTCGTGGTTCGTATTTTGGTTGTGTCTAAGTGGTTCCAATGGAGGTATGAGTTAATTGTGTATTTTTGTGATATATAATAAAACTTTATTTTCTTTTTAACCGTTTGATTGCGTGAGCAAGAATTAAGAGTTAATATCATTATATTAATAAATATAACTAAATTAATCTATGAAATTATATAATATTGAAACTAATATTTTTCAACAGATTACAGGAGGAGTGTGGGAAGAAAGAAGAAATAGAATTTTCTTCTTTCCCTGTTCCTTGTCTTCTTTCGTTTTCTCTATCTTTTTATTTTACTACGCCTTTCTCCACTCACATCCTCCGTAATTACTAGATACAACTATTGAAAAGTCTAAGTTTCATTTAAATATAATATATTAGATTAATGACACTAACTCTTTATTTACACTACCCAATAAAACAAACCATAAAGACGGTTTATTATATACCAGAGAATGTGCTACTAAACCACATCTTCAATACAGCTACAAACGCCCACCAATATTAACCAAAACTAAGGCAGTGAGCTGGCAGAGTCATTAGCACGTCGGACAAAATGCTTTGCAGCATTTCGTCTGACTTTATGTTCTGAGTTCAAATTCTGCCGAGGTCGACTTTGCCTTCATCCTTTCGGGTC
>NC_068991.1:50319885-50322254 GCF_001194135.2 Octopus bimaculoides
ATATATATATATATATATGTATGTATGAATGTATATTTTTTTATATATAATTTAATTCTAAGAGAGTTAGAGATTGTGAATCCAACCAACTAAGAGATAATATCTATCCAATATACTGCTGGTAGAATACCCAATTATTAATGCACAAGTGTTTTTTCATTGCATGGCAATTACATTACCGAGTGTGGTAAATGGGTGAGGGTAAAAAGTTATTTTACCCTTAATTTATATAGCAATAAGAAAATGGAGGGGATCAAGAGTTGGTATTCATCAACTTATAGACATTATATTATGTCTATTTATTTATTTTTTAAAAAAGACAATTATAGCAATATACATATATGTATAATATATTATGCTTTACATATATGATATACAAAACATAAAATATAAAAATACCAGTAATTATTAGAATATATAACGTAGAACATAGAAAGTAGGATAAAATCTTACAGCTGTTTCAGCGGAGAGGCCATAGTACCCCATTCTACTTTTATCCCTCCAGTGAACTGAAGTATTTGGTAGATAAGATTAAGGTACTTGGGTGTGTCTCTGGGCTTCATCAGAGAGTTTAGAAAGTTCATAAGGTTAAGTTATAAATATAAATACATACATATATACATACTTTTACATATACACACAATACTAGGTTTTAGTCGTATTTGGAAAAGGTATTCCTGACGACAGGAAACGTTGCGTTCCTTAAAGCTGTTAATAAGCCGAATTTTATTCCCAATTAGAAAGAAAATTTCATTAATACATAACAAACATTTTCTATTTTTAGTGTTATATGCAGGTGCTGATGTTAATATTTTCCAATTTAAATTATAGTTAATTCCCCCATCCTTAAGTATATCAATGTATCGTAAGTACACAATTTGACAGCAAGGTATATGTAGGTGCAACAAAAAACAATATGAAACAGAGACTTAATTATCATGACTATACATTTAGAAACAGAAATAGGAGAAATTCTACAGAAATTACATATGAGAACTTAAGGATGGGAGAATTAACTATAATTTAAATTGGAAAATATTAACACGCACAGGCACGCGCGCGCGCGCGCACACTCTCTCTCTCTCACACACACACACACACACACGCACGCGCACACACACACACACACACACACACACACACACACACACACACAAGATGTCTACATACAAGATTTCTTTCTGTTCCTGAAGACATTCAGAAGTTTTCGGCGTCTGGTGAAATCTTTCCACCATTGTAGTTCTTTTCAATATCCAAACTGGAAGTTATCAACGCTAAATTAACATTTCTTTGAAATAATACGGAATCTACAGAACAGATGAAATTCTAGTCGATATGGCAGGAATAATCCCATCAGGTCTGAATATAATATTGATGACGGACGTTGTTAACTCTCACAGCTTTTTCTTTCTCTTTAATCTTTCTTAATATGTTGCTAAATAACAGTCAGCAGAACCTCATATTTTGAACAACGTTGTTAATCACAAATGTTTCTGATCTGTTTCTAATATGGCAGATTCTTTAAAATATATTGTAGTAGATACATGACGGTAAAGGACATGACGACCAGAGATTTGGTCTGAATGGTTTCAGCAAAAGAGATTCTGCTAAAGACGGTGGTGTTAAACTGGAAAGTGAATCAAATCTAACAAAAGCAAAAATGGCTCCTCTGATAGTTTTCACAACATTTTTCTTGCCTACCAACTTTCATTCTCGAGGTTTCGGCCACTCGGAACCTATGGTTGAAGATACTTGCTCAAGATGCAGCATGATATTACACCATCATTATACGACTGTCACTTCGGACAGATTCAAGACTGCTGGGATAAATCTTGTCAACCATATTCAAGGATATGAAAAACAGTTTGCATAGGAAGACTGTCACAAAACATACGGTACGAGATGCAGTATTTCTTAACAACTGTCACTGAATTCAAACTCTTCATAAGTTGTATTAATTCACTAAATACAGCTAACATCGCTAAATCCGCTGTTTTGTCGTTGTTCAACACTATGTCAACCCTGGTCCGGTCCGTCTGTAATCAAAGACATTCTAGCCATGACCATTCTGTAATACTTTTTCGGACCACATTGTCTACAGTGTCCTTTAAGGTGGAGAGATTAGTTTCAGGGGAAAAAAGCAGATCAAGGGACCAAGTGGATCCCTTTATCGGGAGCATCGTCGTTGTCGATGTTGTTTATCTCTTGATCGAGTAGACCTATGATCAAAGACATTCTAATTGTGACCATCTTGTCTTCGAAAACTGCACTATCTATTTCATCCATTCATTTTTTGGTGGGGAGAGGATAAGTCGGAAGAGTGTTTTTGAAGTGATTTGAGGAGGCGGCGGAGGCGGCGGAGCGGCGGA
>NC_068991.1:50323297-50327635 GCF_001194135.2 Octopus bimaculoides
GGTGGTGCCGCTGTTGCTACTGTTAATGGTGTGGAGAGGGTGATGGTGGTGGGTGGGGTGTTAGTCTTGAAACCCTTTTGCAATTCTAAACATCCAGATTAGTTTCTCATTGCTTTCTCCTGTGCAACAGGATTTGAACTCAGCACTCCTGACTCTTGAAATCCTCGTCGGTGTTATGTACTTTACTTCAGTAAACTAAACCACAATTCGGTTGCAGCTACTCTGAACGAAATGAGTTCAGCTGTTGAAAACAAGAACAGGCCGAATGCAGTATTGTTGATAAAAGACATTGTCAAGCGCACTTACATATCTCAACAGTAGCTATCACACTAACTTCTCATCTCAGAAGTGTTAGGCAATTACAAGCCATCTCGGCTTCAAAATAAAATACATTGAATTCTAAGAGATTAAGCTATAAAAGATGCCATTAAAAAAACTATATTTTTTTTACGACTTTCTACAGGCACAGATCATTCCTGCATCGACAATAGATGATGTCTCCATCGAACTTAAGTTGGTGAGCAAGATATTAGATGTCTGTTTACCTCTGTCCTTAGTAGTACATGGAACAGCATTACCATCATCTATTCCTACACCACCAACCACAGCAGTCGAAAGTGGTGACCATCCCTCATCGCTGAAGTTGCCAGTTTGATGCATCAGGCGTAAGCTCTCACAACTCATCTTTATCAAGAACGGCAAAGAACCCAAAGTAACCGAGGTAAATTTCGGTTTTCTTACATAAGCGGAATCGCAGTATTGGTATCATTGAACGCTTATAAATATATCAATCATTTTTGGCAATGTAACCTCTGCTTTCGCATAAGAAAGTCCGCAGCCAGCGATTAGCAGCGACAAATCAACTTGATCATAGTACAACTGGTTACCTTTTTAATTTGACCGACAATATAAGTGGTACGCGATGTCTTCTTGACGCGGGAGCAGATGTGAACATCCTACCATTTGATCAAAATACAGTAGGAACCATTTTCTTTCATTTTTCTTTAGGCAGTCAACAACTTTCCTCTGAGACTACGGAATATACTTTGATTGGTATTTATCAATACTGAGTTGTCTGCGCGAAGGAAACCATCAAGGATGATTTCTTTTGCTGGAATGTCTCTTGGGAATAAACACTTTCAGCTTATTGACTCTACGACCAGTCCTACAATATACGCCTTCCACCAGCCCTGTATTAATGAAGACTGCTTTATCAAGGTACAACATAGTTCTTCGTAAGTATCCAGGCATTATATGTCCAGTGTACAGCAACAGTGGAGTAATACACACAGTTACTCGCCGTCCTGTAATCATTGATTACATTAGAAACCGAAACATTTTGGAGAAGACAGGGGTAGAAGTTGTTGACAAAGAGAAAGTCATTTTGGTTCATAATTTATTAGTTGTGTAAAAAGAAGTGTGTGTGTGTGTGTGTGTGTGTGTGTGTGTGTGTGTGTGTGTGTGTGTGTGTGTGTGTGTGTGTGTGTGTGTGTGTGTGTGTGTGTGTGTGTGTGTGTGTGTGTGTGTGTGTGTGTGTTAGTCAATACAAATAACAAAGCTTAACGGTTATACTAATCGCGTCTTTTGCTACAACCGTGTAGTAAAAGAAATTGATTTCATCTAATGTCAAGTACGAGTTATTTGTGTCATTTGTGAATGAACTATAGACGCCGCCATTGTATTTTACACACAGAAAAATATGACTTGAGGGAATATATTTTCTCTATCATCACTGGTAATGGGAACTGCTGTTCTCAACGTTTAGATCGGAAGTGATAACAACCAATATTTGTGTTTATGTACCTGTACTGCCCAAATTTAGTAATAGAACGAAAGAGGAATATTACAATCACTTCCAGACATATATGGCAAAGGAGAGGACTATTTTTGAGTTCAACAAATAAAACTTGGGACAGAAACGCTCTGTTCAAATATTATATGGCCATGAAACTGTGAATGACAAAGAAATGCTATATAATAAACATGCAATATTTTAAACATACTAATATTTTAAATAAAAGTCAAAGATAATGTCAAAATTTCGTCATAAAACAAAAGCTACTGCGCAACTACAACAGCAGAATGGGAACTAATTTATCCACCAGGTATAAATAAATAAGACAACTAATCTTTACAACACACCATGGTACAGAACTAAATACCGGTGATACTTTTGTTCTTATCAAAAAAATTTTCTTTGACATGCTGAGTTAGGCCTCCATGAGGTGCATCTTTAGTGTATATTATACAGTTCTAACTTCGATGTAACACCCAATAATTTAGTAAAATTCATAGACCGTTTGAGTTTATTTTTTAGAATTACATTCTTGCGACGGGAAATATTTGTCATCATATGTGTGTGAACGGCTATGAGTGTATATATGTTGATACTCCTACGTCAGGGGTTAATGCCACTTCGTCAGAATAAATTGAATATGACGTCTTTTGCATCGGATATGTGGGTGCTGTGACGGTTGTGGCATGCGCAGAATAGTATTGTAACGATAAACAATTTGGCTTGGTATCTCTTGACTGTTGTTGATCGATACTTTCAGTTTATTAATAAGGGGAACTTTTTTGAGTCTCAAATTGCCTTGATTGTTACTGTAAAGTCCTGAGTTTGGTATTTCTCGGATGGAGCGTAGTGTCTGAATAATGATTGTGTGTGTTTGTTCCTTAAGACTGAAAGACGTAGCTTACGGATAGTGCTTCTGGTGTAGGATCTATCACATTTCTGTAGGCCCTCGAGCACATGTCTGTATTGATGATGTGAAAGTTAGCCCGTGTGGCACATCGCGCTGCTGTCTATTAGTCAATATCCAGAAACGAATGTTTTTCAAGGAGGTACTGGAGTGTACGATCTATAAATTCACTTCCTCTGTACCGAACACTCGATGTATTGCAGCAATAGTAGTTCTATCATCAAAATATAATGGTCTCAGAAAGAACACGCCATCTCTGGAAGTATGAGTCCTCGTCTGAAGTGTACCAGCTTTTTTGGACGTTTGCTGAGAGATAGCAGATTGATAAATTCCCTCTCTGTCTGTCTGTCTATCTGTCTGTCTGTCTATCTGTCTGTCTGTTTGTCTGTCTGTTTCTCTCTTTCTCTTTCTCTCTCTCTCTCTCTCTCTCTTTCTCTCTCTCTCTCTCTCTCTCTCTCTCTCTCTCTCTCTCTCTCTCTCTCTCTCTCTCTCTCTCTCTCCGTCCCTCTCAAACCAGCGTTGTATTGGACTCCATATCACGTTTCTGTATTTTTGTTTTGTAATCATTGCTTTTTTCAGTTGATAGCTAGAAAGAGAATTAGTGAAATGAAGAGCTCTTATTCCAGATGACTTCTTCCACCAAGAGCTTTTAGTGTCCTTAAAAATATATATCTTGTCTCAACTTCCTCAGGCAACATTAATTTGAAACAACTTTACTGAGGAGAAACATTTTCGAAATTCAACTCGGCTGAGGAGAAAAGTTAAAGACTCTTAACGTGTTTGACAAGGTTTTCGATAAGGCTTCTTGGACAAGGTTTTCGATAAGAGGAAAGGGAAATGATAGATCGAGTAAACGTTTTTTATAAGAATTCTAAAATATCTCTGGCCAAAGCACTTCACTTGTCGAAAGCAACATTAAAGAAACAATTTTATTAAGAAATGTAATGTAATGGAGGAAATGTGAAATTAGAATGTTTGCATCCAAGCAGCCTATGGACTCATTAAAACGATGAATTCTTCAATCAATTTGGCATTTGCTTACATGCTCTTCCAAATCTCTCCCAGACTGAGTTTAGAATTATATAGCTAGAGTTTAGTTTGAACCCTTGAATGTTTAAAGCTGGAAGGAAATATACAGTAGAAGCGTTCATCAGAGATGTCTAGAAATAAGATGAAGTACAACATACGAGAAAATGAGGTGGCGCTTCGGCTGAAACTACTTCGCGTTATCCTTTCCACAAGCCTGCGATCATCGTACAGAGTTTCTTTCACAAATTCGTCATTATCAACCTCTGTCTCGTCAACGTCAACCTGAAATTCGTCATCGTTAGTCGTTAGTCACAGTTTCGTTATCGTCAGTCTCAATTATGTTGTCGTCTATCTCGATTTTGCCAACTCTAATGTCATTCTTGTAGGATACAGCAATATTTTTTTTTTAATAAACAAAAATTGACATCAGTGATTACTTGTCGCAGAACTGTATAAGAATGTAAACTTTAAAATCTTTTGTATAATATTGTCGCAATGCACGCAAAACACACATACACATATATATATATATATGTGTGTGTGTGTGTGTGTGTGTGTGTGTGTGTGTGTGTGTGTGTGTATACATATATAACAGATATATATATAT
>NC_068991.1:50328515-50332298 GCF_001194135.2 Octopus bimaculoides
ATATATATATATATATATATATATATATATATATATATATAGAGAGAGAGAGAGAGAGAGAGAGAGAGATACATATATGTATGTGTATAACATAGATGTACCATAAATACATATACAGATATATGTGTCGATGGTTATGTGTGTGGGCGCGTAGGTGCATGTGTCTGTGTACGAGGTTAGACGTGTGCGTTTGTGCTCGTGTGTACGAACACTTGTAGATGTTCTTGCTAATACTTGTCGACTTCTGAATGTATTTATTCTTGTGTTTGATGTAAATGCTTTTGAGTTATTATTTCTAACTGATATTTCAGGAACAATTACATCTGCATATCTGCGCCTGTTGCCTTCCTTCTTACCGTTACCGAATATCTCTGTAATATCGGTGTGCGGGAGATGGAAGTGCGAGAGGCAGGCGTTGAGAAACGATAATGTTTTAATCAATATCTCTATTCACTTGAAAGTTTTGTGTAAAAGATAAATCAGGGCAACTCTTTGTAACGCAAAGATATGAACATATATCGGCACTGGTTAATTATATGGTTGACAAATTGTAAAAATTGATCAAAAGACCCGTAGTTAATGTCTGTGTATGTACATAGAGCTGAAACTAATGTGATATATGAAGCTCTTGCTCTCTACTGTAAGCTTTAAATACTAAACGGAAAATGCTATATTCTTTATATATGGTTTTTTGATATACATAATTATAAATGTGTAGGATACAAGAATTCAAAAACATGGATCAAGACCTTAGTCTTCGTGTTCATTTCCAGTGTCCTCGGAATGTGCACTTAAAATCCTATGTTTTTCATTTCTCAAATCCGCCATCATCTTAGGCTGATCTACTATAGATAAGCTCGTTCAGTCCTAATTTCCGTGACCTACTTTTACTGTGACACACGTAAATTTGCAATACATGTAAAGAAACAGTCAGTTCCTTCAGTGATTTTCAGACAATTTCGGTCTGTCATATTTTGCAACTTCATCGAAACATACCTCTCTCTCTCTCTCTCTCTCTCTCTCACTCTCACTCAATCACTCTCTCTCACACACACATACACACGCGCACGCACACACACACACACACACACACACACACACACACTCATACACATGCAGTAACCAATTTCTTTTGCCTTTACGTTCTTCCTTCCACACACTTAATGGTAGTCTCCCATAAAGATTAGTCAATATATATTTATTTCTTTATTGCCCACAGTGGACGGGGTGCTAAACATAGAGGGGACAAACAAGGACAGACAAAGGGATTAAGTTGATTACATCGATCCCAGTGCGTAACTGGTACTTATTTAATCGTACTTTAAATAAGTACCTTTATTTTCTTTTACCCACATCCAGGATCTTTTCAACACCTCCTCGTACAGCCTTTAGTGCAGAGCTAAGGCTTGCATCTATTGAAATTAACCTTTGTTTTGTTTGAGGTATTTAAACTGGTACTTATTTAAAGGATGAAAGGCAAAGTCGACCTCAGTGAAATTAGAGCTCAGAACGTAATGGCAGACGAATTACCGCTAGGCATTTCGTGCTAACGATTCTGCCAGTTCGCCGCCTTACTAGTCAAGATACATTCGATGAAAACTGTCATCAACAATACAATTTTTTTTAAAATTTTCTTTCAACTCGTTGCAGTTAACCTACGAAACAATTCAATAAAATCAGTTATAAGAGTTGACTATCTTACGCCAATTGAGTTCAATAAATCCAGAAATTACTAACATGCCATCCCCCGCTTTTTACATCTTACCTTTTACTTCGACGCGAAACAGGTTTATTTTAGATAAACCCATTCGAGCTACGTATTCTAATCACGTCGATATCGTCAGACGTGACAGGTAAGATTAACAAATGACAAGTTGATAGTTTCTGGATTTATTGAAATGAATTGAAGAAAGATAGTTCATATTTTTCACAGATTTTATTGATTGTTATGTAAACAAATGCGGCGAATTTGTATTGTTTATGACTATTTTACTTGTTTCAGTCATTTGACTGCGGCCATGCTGGAGCACCGCCTTTAGTCGAGCAAATCGACTCCAGGACTTATTCTTTGTAAGCCTAGTACTTATTCTATCGGTCTCTTTTGCCGAACCGCTAAGTTGTCAAGCGATGCTGGAGGGACAAACACAGACACACGAACACACACACACACACACACACACACACATATATATATATATATACATATATACGACAGGCTTCTTTCAGTTTCCGTCTACCAAATCAACTCACAAGACACTTGCGCAAGGTACCACGCAGTGGGACTGAATCCAGAACCATGTGGTTGGTAAGCAAGCTACTTACCACACAACCACTCCTGCGACTGTTTATTTTTATCGAATATCTCTTGTGCAGCTCTTACGGTAGTCTGCCACTAAAGTGTGTGGAAGGATGAAGATAAAGGGTGCAAGGCTCGTGCAAAAGAAATTTGTTAACGTGTACAGGCGCACCTGTGTGTAGGAACTCAGTCTCGGTGAAGTCACAGAAGAAACTGACTTTTTTTATATTTTACATCTATACACTGTGTTACAGCCGCATTAGGTCACTGGAACTAAGATAGAAAGAGCTTATCTAGATCGACCTAAGATGATAGCGAATTTGACAGATTACACGAACAGATTTTAAGTGCATATTCCGAGAACAGTGGAAACGAACGTGAAGACTGAGGTTTCGATCCATAGTTACGAAACCGTTAAGTATATTCTGCACGCGCACATACACACAGACACACACACACACACACACACACACACACACACACACATACACACACATACAGTAGTTCCTGAACAATCTGTGTCTTTTGCTATTGCATTTTTTCTTGTTCTTTATTAACTTCAGCCTGCTCTGCTTGACTTCTGCTACGAAGGTAGCTGTGAAACAAAGCATATGAGCAATACTTTTTTAGCTGACCTCAATTCATCTTTGCTGTGGAACATACTGTTTTATAAAGGATTGTTGAAGATTTGGCAGCTACCAGTAGACAAGATCAAAAAAATTAAACTTGATAATGTCACGAACGTGATATAACTGTCATTAAAAATGGCTGCTTTTGCACTCTCTTCGCTAAATACATTGTCATCATCTAGAAATCTCCCTTACTCGGCTACATTAAAATTTACTGCGCACCAGGTGGTGAATGCCGGTAGGTAATGAATTTAACGTGAAGGATGCTCTATTGCAAATCAACCCCATTGTTCTTCGGTAAGAACAATGCCCAAATCAGCTGGAAAAGTAGAGAGCAATTTCGGGTCCGGAGTTTCTTGGTTAATGTGGCTTCCTCATACTTTCAGCGGGCTTATCTATTGTATTTATTTTATTGCTTAGTTACATGTATATAACAAGCCAAGTACTGATTCACTGCCTTTTTTTGAAGATGTGAGTGACAAGACACTGTCTGTAACTTGGTGTACAGAACTTTGTTGGAAGAGTTATGATTTTACGCGGGTATTTGCAACGTCCACCGATATACATCGACGAAAGACTTGCAGCCTCCACCGATATACATCAACAAAAGCTATGTATATACTCTTTACTCTTTTACTCTTTTACTTGTTTCAATCATTTGACTGTGGCCATGCTGGAGCACCGCCTTTAGTCGAGAAAATCGCCCCCAGGACTTATTCTTTGTAAGCCTAGTACTTGTTCTATCGGTCTCGTTTTGCCGAACCGCTAAGTTACGGGGACGTAAACACACCAGCATCGGTTGTCAAGCGATGGTTGGGGGAACAAAGACCGATACACACACACACACACACACACACA
>NC_068991.1:50332518-50340893 GCF_001194135.2 Octopus bimaculoides
TATATATATATATATATATATATATATATGTGTGTGTGTGTGTGTGTGTGTGTGTGTGTGTGTACATTTGTTTATACATACAAGTATGCATGCATACAAATGCATAGACACATGTACAAGGAGGTGCTGAAAAATTCCTGGCTTTGAGGGTATCTCGAAAGGACTGGTTGGATGCCCAACCTTCTGAGTTCTTTGACAGGGCTTAGAAAAGCTGAAGGACCGTGTCAATAAGTGTGTGAATCTGAGAAGGGGAATATGTTCGATAAAATCATAATTAACGGACTATACTGTATTTTCTTTTACCCAAAGCCATGAACTTTTCAGCACCCCTCCTACACATACATATACACACACACGCACGCACATACACACACACACACGCAAATGCACACACGCACACACACACACACATACATACATACATGCATACATACATACATACATATATACATACATATATACAAACATACATACATACATACATACATGCATACATACATACATACATACATACATACATACATACATACATACATACAACTCTAATTTATATTAAACTTTCTGGATTCAATAGAAAAAGTAAGGTTGTGTGTGGAATATCAGTAAACGATTTTATCAGCCTTTTATTTTGTTTCGAAGGTACTGTTGCTCAAATTTCAGCGAATCACGAGGTTTAAAATGTAATTAGGCAACTTAATAGATTGAAAGGCATATTGTTTGTCTCTTTAAAGAAATTAACTTTTAAGTATGAACACGAGACGCAAAGTAGGAATCAATATTTATAAATGAAATATCAAATATATTTTGTCTACTCCATGAATATTTATCGTCGAAATATATTAGTCGTTGTCTTTGTGTCAATCTTTTTAAGGCCATATTGAAAGTCTCAATATTAGCTTTCGGTTGTGTTATCATTTAGTACATCAGATTCTGCGATAGGAAAATACAAATAAGAATGCAAATTTAAAATTTTTTAAAAGTTCAAAAAAAACCATCAAAAGTTGACTGTGAAAACAGGATTTTGGTGTAAAAACATGACTAGAACAAAGGGCTTTACTGAAATCTTTATTGTTTAAGATAAAAAAAAAATTTGGTTAACTTTCTGAATGTACTCCAGCAATTTTTTCAACTGGTAGTTAAGAGTTTCAAAAAAAAAAAAAGGATTGCAAATTTAGTTGTGTAGTTATTATTTTTACGTAAATTAAACAAGGCAGCTAATAGAGATAATTGTAATTCATCATCTCAATTAACATTTTGTATTCGGGTTGCGTTGGTGAATTAAAATACATTCTCCGTAGTAATCAGCTTCAATAGACTTGTTAACGATATCTATAAAGACTCACATGATCAATGATCATCTGTAGTATGTGTGTATATATGTATGCTATTTTGGGGTTTATCAGATTGTTAATGATTGAGTCAATCCTTGTGTTTGCTTACAGTTATTTTATTCATATAAAATCATAATTATGGACTAGCGCTGAATTAGATTAATTATCGTTTATACTTCATAATACAATGCAACACAGACATATTTTTGAAGTCTTATTAGTATACGCTTTTCTTATATAGAAACATTAAAATCTAAATGGTAGCCATTATAAAATTATAGAATAGTATAGTACACACACATACACAAACACACACACACACACGCACATACACACACACACACACACACACACACACACACACAAATACTCATATATACATATGTGTATACGTATGTGTATGTGTGTTCGTATGTATATATAAATTCCAAAATGCTCGACTTAAAATTGAACATCTGGTACTGAGTGAATATAAACGTCTGTACTTGATCCATAAAATTGATGTATCCCAGAACACAGAGAAGAAGTTCTTTACATATCTGTTTGAAATGTCATTGGCCGAACATCCCTTTACTATATCGACAGTCCTCAATAGAAAAAGAAATTGAGTTGTCAGATAACATTTCTACTCGCTAAATGTTAGCTAATAACTTCCTGAATTTAATAAGCACTCGCTTTAACAATAGTCAGAGATGAAAAATATGATCAACAAACATAACTTTACGGTAAATTTTTGTTGTACTGCTAATCTAAAGGAAATGATATCACATAAGTCTACCATATATATTCAGGTCATTTGTTCATGTAGAAGCATTAATACAACCCCGATGAAAGCATCGTGCTATATTATAGCTATCTTATATAGAGAAATAGTAGTGTATATTATTTCAGGAACATTGATACCTCAGACAAAACAAAGGTTAATTTCAATAGATTCGAGCCTTAGCGCTGCATTAAAGGCTGTACGAGGAGGTGCTGAAAAGATGCTGGCTTTGGGTAAAAGAAAGTAGAGGAGGATCAGTTAATTATGATTTTATCCAACATATTCCACTCTCATATTTATACAGCTATTGCAGCGGTCATTCAGGTTTTTCACAATACCCTTAAATCCAGGAACGTTTCAGTACCCCCTCTTGTTATCCAGACAGAAGGGATTTTGCAATAGTGTGTATTATTTCAGGAACATTGATACCTGAAACAAAACAAAGTTCTCGAGTTATGTGTAGTATTTAAATTGAAAAGTTGGAGGATCATTTAAAGACCAACGATTTATAAAAACGGCTATGATAGATGTTGCAAATATATTGCAAGAGGCTGATGCTAAAAAAAATCACAGTAGGAAGTGATATATTTAAACACTAAATCTGAGATCTTTTCTAAATGTAAACACGCGAGCAAGTTCATCTTACGTAACTGCATATATTTATTAAAATGGTGTAGATATGTATATGTTTATGCTGACGTAATATGCATATGTATTCACAGGAATCTCTGTATGCTAGAACTTGTGGATTTATGCATGAGTATGTACGTATTTATGTATATATATTTGTGTGTGTGTCTTTGTGTGCGTGTATGTGTGTGTGTGTGTGTCTGTGTCAGTGTATGTGTGTGTGTCAGTGTCAGTGTCAGTGTATGTGTGAATGTGCATGTAAATACGGTCATATGTGAATAACTATGTGGAAAGTCTTTGTTTAGTAAAAGACAATGTGGATATCAATATATGCTTTGAGGTACTTGTGTTGTTGTATGTTAGTTTTGGAATGTTTCTAATTGGAATTCTAGCTGTTGTTTGACACTGGTACTGGATGAATTTTCACCTCTTCTTAACTTTAGAGTCAAAAATTATGGAAGCCCAAAGCTATCGCATCAGTAAAACAATACTCTTTACATCACGAAACTGTTTAGATTAACTGACTTTATTTCCTGAGAAAAAAATACATCACGATTACACATCATCCAACTGTTTCCAGAATGATTTTCGTATTTAATTGCACTCTATGACTATTTCTATTCATTACTGCTGCTATCATAAATTTGAAGATATTACATAATGAGCATATGAAAATAAATTTGCAATAACAACTATAAATAAAAATAATCTATTTCTTCATGAAGTAAATGTTACACTTGAATGTCAAAGTAAGCAAGACACTAAAAAATTCATCTTTTATTCACTGATATTTTTTTGTGGGGAACAGAATCAGAAAGAATTCTAGAAAAAAGGAGTGCAAACAGATGATTGAGAAAAGGTCTTAGAGATGCTCCGTTGAACATCTGCGATGAAAAATCAATTCGTCTAATAATAGTATAGAATATTATTGACCAAAATATTTTAGAAAACATCAAATAAATGATTAAGTTTGTTTGTAAGCTAGGAATAAATTTTATCGAAACTCCTCGAACCATGATAAATTTAGCGTCATACGAATTGATTGTTGCTGGGAAATAAATTATTAAATAACGAATTCATCTTATAGCTCAAGAAGAAATCACTTAATCTTCGCAGTTGAATAGAACTTTTAATCTAAAATATTGATGCATCCAATATATCTATGATAGTGAGATATATATATTTGTCAATAATTTATAGTCGGTCATAAAAGAAATGCGAAACCCTGGATATGCCTTACGTCTTCCTGATAAAAATGGCCACCAGCTATTTTTAATATGCAATTAAATCATTCCTTTTACTCGAGTCTAATCAGCTAATCTTGTACATATTCGCACTTTCCTTGTTTATTCATCAAAGAAATATTTTCAATAGTTTCACAAATGGTTTAGTCCTATTTTGAATAATAACTTCATTATACGTGGTGAATATAGAGACATAATAGAATGGCCTTTCAACAAACATGGCTGCTGATTTACGCTTCTGTAGACAGCAACTGGAAAAAATTAACCAAGAATAAACAATTTTTTTTTCAGACATATGATTTTTTTGTTTTTCTTTTATTTTCCATACGGTTATCGAGATGATTCTTCATCAAGAATCTTTTGAAATTCTATGAGAATGATCACGGCTATTTTGCTCAAGGCAACTCTTTCTCTGTAGTTTATTCTATTATTTCTGCGTAACGTATTCAAGGTGGAAAAGACATCTAGACTATACTGACGAGCCGATAATCTATCACCATTCTTTAACATGGATATATATATTAAAGAAAGTATAATAAAATTAATTGTACAGATGTCCACACAATCAGCAATAATTAAAAGGTACTCAATACAAGACAGAGACGTAAATCTAATAACGAATGAAGATGAGCAAATTCGGGAATACTATTGTCTACTGCAGTCTCTTCTAGAAATAGGACTGAAATACATTTGGTAGAATATTGACGCGTCTGTGTGCGTGCGTGCGTGCGTGTGTGTGTGTGTGTGTGTGTGCGCGTGTGCGTGCGTGCGTGTGTGTGTGTGTGTGTGTGTGTGTGTGTGTGTGTGTGTGTTTAGATTGCCATAGCTACAAAACCTACTCTTGTTTGAAGATAAACGTGGAAGTGTCGAAGGTTGGGAATCTACATTTTTCACAACGGTCTTGTTTATCAAAAACTTCAGACAAATGAGTACAAAATTAGTCAGCTTGGTATTGGTTATGCATTCTTAATTGTATTTAAGCAGAACTCTCAGAGCTACTTACACATGTTGCAAGTTCTTCTCAATACAGTCACTAAAGCTATGATAATATTTAGAATCCTTCTGTATCTTAGTATTTGGAACCCTTAAAGCAGTGAACTGGCAGAATCGTTAGCACGCCGGACAAAATGCTTAGCGGCATTTCGTCTCTCTTTAGGTTCTGAGTTCAAATTCCGCCGGGGTCGACTTTGACATTCATTCTTTCGGAGTCAATAAAATAATTATCGACTTAGCTCCTCCTCTGAAATTGCTGGCTTTGTGCCAAAATTTGAAACCAATATTTTGGAACTCTTCTGTATCTTCAGCAAGTATCTCAACACAACAAGCGTTTCACTCCTTAGCATGTATACTTCGACTGATAACTGGAATAGCTTTCGCTAATAGAAGGGTCTCCTCTGTAGTCTCTTGTCAACCACAGGTAACATACCTCGTCTCAGCTGCTAGCACGACTATCTGTAGTGGTTTTGGGTTCCATACTAGTCTAGTCTTTTACAAGAATGGCTTGCTGATATTCTTGAGAAACTGTGGTAGCCAATTTCAATGGGGAATGAGGCTGCATACCACCCCTTTGACAAGAAACTCACCAATCAAGTCCTGGTAATTTGTTTTCTTCAACCGGTAAGAAATATGAAGCTGTTCTCGCAGAACATTGTGAGTTCAGCGCCAACGGTCAGTTTTGTGACTCTGGAGAGAAGAAACCTGTCTAGCGGAGCAGTATTACTGCCCCCTCTTCTGGAAAGATGAGTCTACCTTTCAGATCTAACGGATTTCCCACAACTGCACTTTTTCTTTGGAGCCTTATCATGTTCCCTTAGGCATCTGATATCTAAGTAGGCAGTGAGGCTACTGTTTCTTGGCCTTAACTCTGCAAGTCCGTCCACTTAGCAAATTCTGTAAGGACCTTCTCGTATCCCCACTTGTATTGGTCTTCTCTAAGCCATCCCAGTCAAAATAGAGTTCAGGGCGGAAAGTGTTTCCCCACACTGTTTGCAGGATGAATCAACTTCTCTGCCCAAAATTTTAAAGTTATTTAGGGGTAAAAGGTCAACGACAGCGCACGGGATAAAGAACAAATTTTCTGAGTTAGGATTCCAAAGTTTCCATTAGGACAGAAGTTGTTCGAGCATTTGGTTCCGCCGTGCCTTCTGTCTTTGGCAGGTAAGCTTCTACGCAGCAATCTTCCTCTGTTGCTTCTCAGACTCTCTGTACCATGAGCCTTCTCTTGCTCCTGACATTGGAATTGCTCCACTTCTTGGTGCTGGGGTTGCTAAGTCCCAACCGTCCTTGAAAGACTAATCCAACATTCTTTCTTTCAGGGGTTTCCACTTTGTGCCACGCTTTTTAGTCTTGTTGGCATGTCTGACCTTTTCATATGTATGTATCAGTTTACATGTATCTGGCATGTGTGTGTGTGTGTGTGTGTGTGTGTGTGTGTGTGTGTGTGTGTGTGTGTGTGTGTGTGTGTGTGTGTGTGTGTGTGTGTGTGTGTGTGTGTGTGTGTGTTCAATTGTATTTTATATTTACTACCATACTGGTTTTCTTTCAATGAATTACTTGAGTTTAACAAGAAGCTTATCTTCACGTCCAATTTTTATACTCTCTGCCTTTTTGCAAAGTTCGATTACTTGCTGCGTATTCTTCATATTTCATGCCAACTTCCACAACAAAACTATACATAGATTTCTATCCTTTTTATAATAGAATTGATTCTTACATTCAGGTACTGATGTTTACTTTATGAAATGTAATGTCGATTTTAGCAGCTTCTGATTTCAGATCATAAAGAGACGTAACCAACACTGTATGGCTTTGGCCAGTCCAACGACCTAACAACTTCTGCCATGAATTTTTGTCAACTAATAACTTGAGATTATATCTCTGCTAAATTAAATGTTTCGACACTATGCATCACACGCTGGAATGAATTGGTTTTACTGAGGTGAAATAAAAACGAAGCATATCTATTGCTATACCTATTCGTCTTTAAAAGTAAGATCTTTTTAATCCGAACCATTTTTATTTTCCAGAAATTTCATTTAACTGATTTTATTCGAGTTATGTTCCCTGCTTGTTTTTAGATTTTAAATACCACAAAGAGTAAGATTTTTGTCTACTGAGTGCGTGAATAATCTTAGTGAACCAAAGTGTTTTACTGTTAGAATTTTGAATAGTTCTCTTCAAGAAGTAAAACGAGTGTTTCTTAATCGTGCTTATTCTCGAGACATTTTTTCTAGAAAAGAGAATCCTATTATCCAAGTGCAAGGAGTATATATTAATTTTTAGCAATCATAATTGCGTCTTCGGTCGCCTATTGTTTGCCGTTAAAACTTGGTGCAATACTACTGTTCCTGCTGGACATTGGTTAAGTAAATTGATTGTCGATATAAAGCTAAATATCAGGCGATGGCGGAAGCTACATATTATTATTAATGTTTCGCTAAACGACATACATTCCACCTCCTCACAAATATTGATCTTCATTTTTCACTAACGTCAGTAAACTTTTATTTTTTTCTTTGTTTCGTACGTCGTATAATTTAATATTTTTACTACCACACGCCATTTTTTTTTAACATATTTCCAGGGAGTCAATTGTTTGCCGGATTATGAATTTCAATTGTTGCATTAATACAAATTCCATAAAAATTCCATAAAACCAACTTCGGTATCCGTATTATAATGAATACAGGAGATGTGTGAATTCTTAAGAATCATGAAAAATGATTTTCATTCAAAATGTCTTTACTTCTATTGATCGATTTATCAGTAAATAAGAGCCATTTGAATTCTTAGGACCAACCATCATTTCAGTTTCCAGTTGTTTTCTCGCATCTTTGGCTTTCTGAGCCTCTTCTGTTAACTTATTGAAGTTCTGCATTCATGAATAAATAAATTTGAAATAAAAATTATATTTATATATTTACAAAGAATATTATTTCTGTTGCAGTTTGATTGTAGTTTTATTAGTTATTGTATTTATAATGTTTTCCAACTTTATTTTAATATATTGTAGTCACGCACATACAATACTACACACTTAAACATGCATACATGTATGTATGTATGTATGTATGTTTGTATGTATGTATGCTTGTTGTTTGTTAGTTGGTGTGTATTTATAGCAATAAAATGAGATATGTAAATATTGATGGTTGTACATATTTATATATTTTTCTCTACGCATGTGTGAGAGATTTAAGTAAATATTCATACGGGCAACATTTATACGTGTCATTCTTAAAAGTACGAAAACCAATAAGTATCTAAGTTAAGCACGTTACCAATTTATCTCCGTTCTCTGCTGATAGCGTTTAAATGTTTCGAAGTGTGCGTGTATTTGTGTGTGGAATGAACAACTAGATGCGTTTGTCTGCGTATTCATGCGTTTTGAAATTCTTTTATATATAT
>NC_068991.1:50340960-50345152 GCF_001194135.2 Octopus bimaculoides
TGTGTGTGTGTGTGTGTGTGTGTGTGTGTGTGTGTATGTATGTATGTATGTATAAATACGTACACACGAGGATACTTACAGAATAAGAACCAAATAGTGAGTGAGTGAGTTCGATATTTATGCAATTACTTGTATTGAGACAAGTTATATAGCTTTTATGAGGTTCGGTAAAAGTTGTGTGTGTGCGTCTATGTGTGCAAGTGTTTTATTTTTTTAACATATTCTTAAAATTAGATTTTGTCTACTTAGAAATATTGCATGAAAATTAAGATTTGAATTTAATAATTATATATATATATATATATATATAAGACGTATATATATGAGATATATTTAATACAATATCACATTAAAATACAAATCCAAAACCGAAGAAAACACACAGACATGAACGAAGAAAGAAAAAAAAGAAGAAAAAGAGGAACAAAGAAGAAGTAATAAGAAACATCAATTCAACTCAAAGCACATCAGTTGGTCGCATACCAGTAGGTTCAACGGGACCTACTGAAGCAAGCCAACACTCTCGCAGCATTCCCGCGGGCGATGACGAGGCTAAGGCGTTGGAACAGCCAAGCACCCTAACACCTTGATAAAGCGAGCAGCTAGAGATGACAAGAACTTCGCTTTGAGTAACTTAGCCCCTCCAAACGTCTCAAACACTACAGCCTCAAGAAATTGTTTATCAACAAGTCCCGATATTTTAGGATTTTGTTCCGTTCGGCTACGGAAGCAGTGGCCAGTTAGCGTAGCATCCAGGATGTGAGGGGGAGCAAATGAGTCACAGATTGTGACATCCCAGATGAGACACCTACCTCTTAACCAGGGACAGAGAGTAAGACCATCTGGTGTCTCTTTCCATCACTTCGGTTCCAGAACTGAGTAGGTATTGCTCCGAACCAGGTCCCGCTTAATGATTAGGTTTAGCTCGGTATGACTAGCGAAACGACCAGCATTTAGACGGCAAGACAACCCATGAAGACCTGTGGAGCCGAGCGGCCTACTACAGCGACATCTCAGTTTCTCACAGACGTCGGCTCTCATTGTCAATCGAAACTTCTTGTTATGTAATATCCAAATGACTCTAGTGCAGAAATAAAATAATGTTATAGAAGCAAAATGTTCGCAACTCGTCCAAATATAATAAAATCAAGACATTGTATTTTATACATGATACTGAAAATATGAAAACATCATGTCTTTCCCACATGAATAAATGAAAATGTCACGTGTTTTGCGCATGACAATTGAATAGATTAATCGCTTGGTTTTAATGGTTTTCTGAGGTTTTTTTTTTTTTTTTTTGTCTAGAGCCAATCAGTCCTATGACGAATTTTATAACTGACGATAAATAAAATAATGAACACGTGACGCGTGTATGTATATATAGACATGCACGAATACTTATGTATGTATATGTGTATTTATGTATATGTGTGTGTGTGTACGTATTTATGAGTGTATGTATGTGTCGTATGCGTGCATGCAAGGACGCGGGCATTGACGTTTCGCAATCACTCGGTATTTTAGACCATTGTCTTTACTATAGGCTCTCGTGAGCCATATCTTATGACTGAAATTGCGTTGAAGCCCCTCGAATGGACTATACCAGTAACCTAATGAGCTAACTTTGTCACACACTGTCTCACGCTGATTCTGTTTCAGGATTGCACTAAAAGTTACTGTAGAGTACTAATTAACTACACTCTAATTATACTAATGAGCTGAGAGTTCAGTTCAGCCAATCAAGTGGAGTAGTCATTGTCTGAACTGATGAAGATGCATTTACTGTTTTTGTTTTCTGTATAAATGGATGTGTATACATATGTGTGTGTGTGTGTGGTGTCTATGTTTGCATGTATGTATGTATGTGTGTGCAGATGTGTGTTAGTGTGTGTGTGTGTGTGTGTGTGTGTGTGTGTGTGTGTGTGTGTGTGTGTGTGTGTGTGTGTGTGTATGTGTGTGTGTGTGTGTGTGTGTGTATGTACATATCACGGTATCGACCAGACTATCGGACATTGTTATACATTGCTGGTCACAATGCGCTTCGCATTGTTTCCGCTTTCGAATGATGGCAGGCTGCTGACTAGGCGAGTAGGCCAACATTCCCTTTGATCGTAAGACTATTCCCTCGCAAGTGTTAACCATTTACAGCTGAGTGGACTGGAGCAACGTAAAATGAAATATTTTGCTCAAGAACACAACGCGGATCCCGGTCCGGGAATTACCAACAGGCCATGCGCATTCACATCCGTGTGTGTAAGTATGTATGCAGAGAGAGGAGGAGAGAGAAGGGTTGGGGATGGTCGTAGAAGAATAGAAAAGCATTGAAAGTGTAGAATCTGATTTATTGTTTGTCCGTGTGTAAACTAAACGAATGTTGTATATCCGGATTACGGTTTCGTCCAATCGCCTTTCTGCTGACTGTACACGTCAGCCGGATGAAAAGAATTGGCATGATTTTTTGTGGTGCAAGCGGTACACGCCTTATATCTCGTACAGATGTCTCCACCCTTAACAGACACGCGTCACGTGTTCATTATTCTATTTATTGTCAGTTATAAAATTCGTCATGGGACTGATTGGCTCTTGACAAAACAAAACCCCAGAAAACCATTAAAACTAGCGATTAATCTATTCAGTTGTCATGCGCAAAACACGTGACATTTTCATTTATTCATGTGGGAGAGACATGATGTTTTCATATTTTAGGACATTCTGTTCAGATATTGTTATTTGTCATGTTGATGTGTTTCACTTGTCAACAGAAGAGTTCGTATCCTGCCCGTCAGAACTTATAATTATCTTGTGGTAATCAAGATACTTGTCTCTGAACAGCTTAAATCAGCCATCTTAAACACAATTCTGTAAAACTGATGTGCATTTGCAGCGTTTTGCTTATTTCTTGCTGTGTGTACAACTTTGAGTGAGGATATGTCATGGAATTGGAACAACTAGTTTAGGTATTCGTTAGTTCTGTAGTCAAGATATTGGTATTATATCACTTGATGTCACTGTGAGAATAATTTCGACTGAGATAAGGAGTTTTCTCAAAATACAGAAAAAAAAAATAAGTATCTATCATAAGTATGTCAATGGACGGTTGAATGATTTGTAGTTGACTGTAAGCGTGCGTCAATGCTCTGGCGTTCTCGCCAACCGTAGCTGGGACAATTTTCTTCTCCCTCCGATATATATTATATTTTAAAACATAGCTCACTCATAAGATGTTATCTCCGAACGAATATCAGAGTATATTTGCCTTTCAATGATGTATTTACATGAAGTGTGATACACAGACGGCTATTTCGATTTAATGCTGTTTCTATTGCACATAACGGATTTTAAAATACGTTATTTTCTCATGAAATTAGGAGTGCCGTTCAGAAAGCCAAACGGGCCGCAGTTGGCCCACGAGCGCTTTATATAATTTCTATTCACTACTCTGAATGACACTCTTCTCCCCAGAAAAATTTTTGCTTTTGATTGATATTTGTTATCCCTTATTGATTTATTTATATATTTATTTAGTTGCACATATTTCCTTGCGTCTATGAAAGAACGAAGTGTAAACGTATTTCCACTTTGCAAAGAAACAATTATCTTTCTTTATCGTAAAGTAAAACATTTCCCTTGTATCGCTGTATTACATTCCGACTGGGAAGAATCTGAATACCAAATGTCGTAAATTATCGGATTATTCTGCAGACACGTTACAAACGGCAAACTATCCGATTATTCGGAAATTATGGAGACACTATTTCAATAGTATACGGATAAATTGTTTTGTGTTGAAGTATTTCACTATTTTTGTACTGAATAAAGTTTGACGTCATTTTCGGTAAATACGCAGTCGAAGAGTTTTGAATATCAAATAACATTAAAACATACACAATGAAATATTAAAGCTGATGTGGCTCTGATCTCCGAATAACGGATGTGGTACACATTGATTGGGTGGTTGTGGTGGTGGTGGTGGTGGTAGTCGTCGTCGTCGTCGTCGTCGTCGTCGAAAAGAAAGGGATAGATGTGGAAACGAGGATAGGGATGGGAAGGAGAGAAATGAGTATGGGGAAGGAGAGAAATGGCGTACGGGGAATGAGAAGCTGTGAAAGAATGGGCGATGAAGGAAAATAAAGACAGATGGCAGGGTAAATGGTGGCGGCGTAAGAGACAGAGAATAGCGCGTTGCATG
>NC_068991.1:50345875-50356201 GCF_001194135.2 Octopus bimaculoides
CTGCTGTCTTCTCTTTTATATTTTTTATTAATTTCCACCCCCTCCTACGCCTCGTCCCCTCTCCTCTCTAACACATCAAACCAAGGGCAAAGAAAATAAGAAAAATGTGGAGAAGAGAAGGAAAAATCAAAGGGAAAGAAGGAGATAAAAGAGAGGAGAAAGAAGAGAATAGGGTGGGAAGGTTGTGGGAAGAAAGATATTAGTGGAGTGTAAAAAGTAATAAAAGGATGTAGAAAAAGATTCGGACGGTAATGCGATGTTGCGTGCAAATGTGGAGTTCCGTGGTTGAATCCAGAGAAAGTTGCGTAAGTGTTACATGTATAGTGTAAGTACAATAATCATAATAAAGAATAACACATAGTGTGGCAAATAAAGTATTTTATTAATGCTTTAATGGGAAGGGAAAATGACTTAACGTTTCGGAGTCAGTCACTCATCAGAAAAAGAGAACAGTATAGGAAGAGTATGAAAAAGAAGAAAAAAAAGTCGAAGGTTTATAAACCAGGTGTAAATACTGTTATATAAGGGATTAAAAAGCGAAAAGATGCTGGTATAAGGGAGTATCTGTAAGCGGTGTGCGTTCATGGGTGTTTATGTGTGATGTATGTATGTGTAAAGAGGTGTGTAAGTGTGGAAATATAATGCCTTTTGTTAGTAAGGTTGTTGATGCGTGAGTATGTGTGAGTAGTCGTTAGGAAAGCATGTATATGAGGATGTGGAAGTTTGTGCAAGTGTGAGGGAATAAATTAATTGATGAGACACATGGAATAACAAGAGCAAAATGGAAGGTGCTATTAATATGTGTATGTGTGTATAACAAAAGTACATAGCAATAAAATATTCATTAACAAAGAGGGACGGCTCAAAGTTATATATATATATATATATAAACATATACTCACATGCACTCACGCGAGCACACACACACACACACTCACGCGCGCGCGCGCACTCACACACACACACAAGACACTGTATAAGTACATACATATATACAAACATACATATATGCATTTTGACCTTTGATATATATGTCCTGTTTTGTTTGTTTTTTTGGCGCGGGTCCGAGTGTAACTTTATTTAATTCTTCATTATATATCATTATATTACCACTCCAGGCAGTACTCTAGCATGGCTGCATCCCAACAACTGAAACGAATAAAAGAATTAAAAAATATGCAAATTTACGTCCAATTCTACAACCCAATAATAAGCAATTGATTGAAAAAAATTAACCAAATTCTGTCAACTTTTTTGCTATTTGGGGGTTTCGCCACGTCCATCCCCAGCCTGCAGTTGGTTGCTAACTAATCAAGCGCATGAAATATTGGTTTTAAATTTTGGCACAAGGCCAGTAATTTCGGGGGAGGGGTAAGTGCATAGATTACATCGACTCCAGTGCTCAACTGGTACTTATTTTATCGTTCCACAAAAGATGAAAGTCGACCTCGGTAGAATTTGAACTCAGAACGAAAAGACAGACGGAATGCCGCTAAGCATTTTTTTCCAGGCGTGCCAATGATTCGACCATCTCTCCGCCTTAAGTGTATGAAATATTAATACATGAACGTTAGAGTATTGAGCAGCAAATAAAGAAAATACAATTACTTTTCTTCCAAACTTTTCATTTCGTACGACTTTGTCCTGGTAGAGATAAATATACGGGACACAGAGACACTAACGTAGCTGCAGGGGGAGGCAAAGGCGGTCCGCCCCGTGTGACACTTTTAAAGGGGCGGCACTTTTGAGTCTTCTGTAGACAATATGTGTTTTTTGTGGAGTCCGGGGGCACAAACGGAAGGTCCGCCTTGGGCGGCACACACTCTAGCTATGCTAGTGCACACACAGCACCAACTCCCTGAGGCGGCGAGCAGGCAGAATCGTTAGCACGTCAGGCAAAATTCATAGCGGCATTTCGTCCGTCTTTACATTCTGAGTTCAAACGCCACCGAGGTCGACTTTGTTTTTCATCCTTTCGGAGTCGATAAAGGTCGATGTAATCTATGCGCTTATCCCCCTCTTCCGAAATTGCTGGCCCTCTGCCATAATTTGAAACCAATTTCTATGGATGGGTAACAAAGAAGTCTGCTGCTTGAAATTTCTTTGACTATGACACATTTTTCCCAATATAATCTTTTATACATGCAAATCATTGACTCCGGAAACGAAATAGTGTCATTTTTGTAGTGTATTTGTTTGTGTTCATTTTATAGTAACAATACCAATCTATTATATATCATTTCTTACATAGGAACAAGGCAATAAACGCTAAGAAGATAAAAATGATGGAAATAGAATTAATAGGATGAATAAATACCTTATATATTATTTACTCATAATTATTTTATTATCGAAAGATGATAAGAAGCGTCGATCCTGCTGGGATTTCATCGCCGAACATAAATGAAGGTTACGATATACTGCAGCATTTATGTGTCTGGCACTCTCACCATTGTTGTTACTGTGGTTTCCTCAGTTGAAGGAGTTCAGCGCTGTAGCTGGTGTTTGAAGTAGCAGAATAGGTTCAACTAGAATCGATTTGAAACTTCCTAAGAGAACTTGGCCATGAAAACGGTTTTCTTGGGTAAGTTTTGTCCATGACAATTTACCTTCCTCTCGGAATATAATTCCACATCGCAGGCGCCGCCCCTTTCTTTAGACCGTGCCATTCTCCGCCTTTAATTATATAAATAATAGAAATATATTTCTCTGTTGATGCGGCGGTTTAATTATCAACCTCTGAGCACAAAAAAAGAAACATTAATAATTCAAAGTTTATAATGCCAAAGACGTGTGTAAAATAAATCATTGGCATTTGATGCGATTAGATATATATTTGTGTGTGTGTGTGTGTGTGTGTGTTTGTGTGTGTGATTGGAAATATAATGAACTTTTTTTCCTTTCTGATAAATTTGTAGGGGAGGTACATCTATTGAACTGACTACATTATATCAATATTTCATTAATATATACTTTTATCGATTTAGAATGAATAGTATACTCGACCTGAGATGTGGTGGTGGCGGTTGTGATGGTGGGAATAGAGGGACTTTTGAACTCAGAATGTCAAGAAATGTAACTAAAGGCCTCAAAGACACAATCATCTGAATAAAACCAATATTATCTGAGACAAGTGTTTATTTCTTATATAAAGAATAAAATAAATAAAATGAAATAGGAAAATAATGAAAGAAAATCGACAAATGTTTTCGGTGTCAGATCCGAGTTGCCGGAAGCGTAAAATCTTTATCTTGATAGCTTACGATACATTGCTCTTTTTGTTTTAACTTTGTCGCCTCTTGAATCACTAACCTGTAAGAATTCGAGTTATGTCGGAGTCTTGGTAAGTTCACTTCACCTGCTAATGACTAAACAGATTCAAATCTCCCTCAGATTCCATCCTGCTGTCTTTAAAAAAGCAAGAGTCTCGAATTTATTTCATATTTAATAGATTTACTTGGTCGAGCTGGCCAATAACATACATGAAATTGCTAACGAGCTGGCCAATAACATAAATAAAAATAGCTAACGGCAATAAACCCCCTCCACTAGCTATTTCCTCGTCATATACACACGCACACACAGACGTGCTAGAAATATCAACCAAATACCCCTCAAATTACACACTACCATCTTAGAAACGAAAATGACAAATTGGAGAAGGAAGTCAGAGATAAACAGGAAGGTGAAGTAGTCATGGCTAGAACACCTTTTATCATAGACCTACTTGATCAGAGCTGACTTGCCGTTGCCTCTACGCCGACTGACCTGCAAATCTTCCTCAAACCATACCTTTGTCGTCTTAAATAAAAGAGACACTGATTAGTGAATCCCAAAACGCAATATACCTTACAATAAACGACAGGATGCGTTTAGCCATCCTGGAGCTAAACAACAACTTAGAGAAATGAATAAAACATTTCCTTTCTTCAGTTATTAATCTCAATGTTTTGTAGTTGAGGAGAGAGGTGCTTAAAATCATGGCCTAGTCTTTCAAAGGCCTGAGTGGCCTTTATCACATGTGTGTATATTGAATTATAAAATCTCGATTTTATCTCGATCTATGCGGTGTTTGTAAAGATCATTCCTTTTGATTTCCTCGTCAGAATACAGAAAATTTTTGGCACGCACAAGCAGAAGCGCCCATGTGATGTCAGGATGGTACAAATTCTTATAAAACCTTAACCTGCAACAGAATGACAAAAAAACACGTTCAAAAGCCGCTTACAATAACGCAGTATCTCAGCTAGTGACCACCATCTGAAAAGTTAGAGCACTTTTGAGAAACGTCTATAAATCAAAAGACGTCAGAATAAGCTAAAGGTGAGATGGACAATCATAGACAGAGCACTGACAGATACGCTTCCAAGATCTGCGACGTATACTTCAGAATTCCATATCGTTCGTCATTCTTCTCTAATCCTAAACAAAAGATGTAAACTTATCTCTACATGCCACCATATATCAAAATTCAAGCAGACCCACTTACGGATAACTGAGAAAAGAAAGGGAACCATGAACAAAACTATTAACAAGATGATTCGCTCTAAAGTACAACCACCACATACTGACGCGCATCAAAACGATCGAATGTCGCTGACAACTACGTGAATAACTCAAAAGCAAGATTTCCTATTGATCCAAACCAAATGACCAATCGAAAGCTGCCTTGAAATATGCTGGCTTCCGTTATTGCAGACTCACTCATGAATACAATCACATAACGTTAACCGCATGAAAACTTACGCATGAGGAATTAAACCGGTTTGCCAACACACGGTCAAATATATACAGATATTTTCCGACATACGGTCGATCGAGTTCTGATATTTCGATTAAATATTATAGCTCCGATATCGATGATAGGATTCTTTTCTCAGAACTTCAACCAATAGCAGATGAGAGGTGATTTGTGTCCTTCTTTGTATTTCGTTTGACTTGGTTTCTCTGCTCAAACTCTCTCTCTCTCTCTTTCACCCTCTCTCTCTTGCCCCCTCTCTCTCCCTATCTCTCTATCTATCTAGCTACCTATCTCTCTATTAATCTATCTATCTATCTATCTATCTATCTATCTATCTATTTTGTTCTTTCATTTTTCCAATGAAAACCCCCTTTACTTTTTCTTATAAAATTCTCCTATTTCAAAGGTTTGTGTTGCTTCTCTCTTCACATCCATTCTCAAAACGTTACTTTTATCATGTCACTGCCTTATTTTCATAAACAATGTTGTCAACAGTTCTTCAGAGATGACTCTAATTTCTTCGTTCTTCCCCATATTAAACATACAAATTATTAACCTCTACCTTACATGTTATTGAATTTCTAGAATGTTCAATTGATTTTTTTTTTCTACTTCTGCAATGACATCTCTTCATATCTTTACAGTTTCAGTTTGTAATGCTTGGATTGGATCGTTGAAACTATATTTTTAGAAAAAGAAATTTTTTTAAATATTAAAAAGAGTTCTATAGAAGAGATGTTATCGCCATGGAGTCAAATACAATATCGTTATGACAGCAATCATTTATGTCACCGACCTTCAGGTGTATTCTGAATCTGAACTAGGATATACAGGTGAGCTGAGAATGTTGAGATGGTGGTTTATCACAGTAGTTATAATCATATTAGCCATTTAAGAGCATACAAAAAATTTCTATTTATTGTTTATTCATTGAGGTGTCAACTTTTCGTCGCACCTCAATGGTGTTGTCATTGACACAATCCTATTGTTCTCTGTGGGCAGTAGAATTTCGTCAGTGACCAAGTGGCAGAAGTGTTACGGAACAGTTCAACTGTTTCAGTAACCAGGACGCAGAAATGTGACGAAACATTTGACACCACAAAAATAAACGTTAAGAGAACATATCAGTCGTTAAGTGTTCTTAAATGGGTTTTTTATGATATAACTGCTTCAGTTTCAACTCACAATCTCAGCTCAAGTCAAGTGCTAAACAATTACCAGCTAGAAATTTTTAAGTGACTTTTTTCAGGAAAACAAACATATTCTGCTATGAAAAAGGATATGTTAAGCGCTGCATCTTTTCAAAGTTAATACAACGAGATTCTAGTTTGTAAGCCACGGAGAGTGTACAGCAGCAGAAATCAGATGCGAACTGTTCACTTTCTAGTCGGCCGGTCGGTCGGTCGGTCGGTCGGTCGTCTGATCCTGCGTTATCGCCTCGGTCAGTTGTCAATAAATAATTCAAATTTATTTCAACTGGAGTTGTTTCACTAATCAGTCCGTCATCAATCGGCAACAGAACTACATGGTAATGTTGATAACAAGTATAACTAATTGGGGAGATCTTCCCTAGAAAGAACCCAAGTATTGGAAGCTTTATATCGTACGAATAGTTTGAATAGAAACTAAATGACTATTTAATAGATGGGAAATATTATCGGTTGATAGAACAAAGACATAACATTGATTATTACTCGACCATTTCTACTACCGCCGTAAATGGACTCATTGCGTGACAGTAATAATATGGATCTTGTATACATTAAAGAAAACAATTTGTTTTTACACTTATTTCATTTACATATCAAACGAACACTGGAGGAAAACCTGAATTCGTTTCCAAGTACAGATACTTGTTTCTGTCTAAGGATTGGTACATTATACTGCTTCTATCAATAAACTCGATATTACAATGTAAAACTAACATAGTAAAACTCAAACTGTTTTTAAATGGTGAATTTATTGAATTCGCGACGGATGATAGGTAATAAATGTCATGGGAACTACGACGGATGATAGGTAATAAATGTCATGGGAACTACTAAATGTGTATAAGTAATGAGTTCAAATGACTGGAGTGCTTTATTGCACGCAATTCCTTAAATTGGACCTGGATCAAATGAAAGCATAGCAGACCGAGACAATAAGAACCGGAACAACTGGACATGAACTCAGCACTCCTAAATTATATAGCGCTCCCACTGTTTACTGAATCACTTGTCAGTCAATGCTATTGATATTGAATTACAAATAGTTCAATTGGCTGTAGAAGTAGCTTTAGTTTATTTTAGCTGTTGGTTCAATCAATCTTATTGACTGTTAATAACAGCCATCAACCATCAAATTGTGCATCTACTTGAGCTATTGATAGACATAAGTGGAGACTTCCTGATAACAATAATCAAGCTAATGTCTGAGGAGGAAGCATTTGAGATGTTTCCATTGTATTGTAACCATGGTAATCATTAATAATAGAACATGGAGACGGATGGTAGCGAATGGGGGAAGGGGCATTGAAAACTATCGAGGTTATTTCAAGTAAACAGTCTCTAAACATCAAACACTGCAATATTATGAGGAATTCTGCAAAAGCAAATGCTGTCAGGATTTGGAAAAGGTTATCATTATTTCTATACAGATTTCCATGTCTGTATTTCTTAGATGAAGTATCATCACAGTTGCAGTATAGATGGCGCTCTCATAAATGGATGGCGCTCTTATAAATGAACGGCGCTCTCATAGCGGCACTGTCATAAGTGACACGGTCATTAGAGACACGGTGATGGATGGCACAGTCAATGTCATCTTTCGTATTTTATTAACAGTAAGTGTTATTTTCTTTATTGTTCATGGCGATGATGGTAGTGAGAAGAAGAAGAAGAAGAAGAAGAAGAAGAAGAAGAAGAAGAAGAAGAAGAAGAAGAAGAAGAAGAAGAAGAAGAAGAAGAAGAAGAAGAAGAAGAAGAAGAAGAAGAAGAAGAAGAAGAAGAAGAAGAAACTGATGATGATGATATATCCATTCATCCATTCATCTGGTCATTCTAAACCCCCTCCTATATAGGGTCCTATCAGAAGTAACTTATTAGACTCTCTGGCTGGGTTCCCAATTGAAACTATTGATGTTATCCAACCAGATCGTTCTTGGTCTCGGCTCGGCCTCAAGAATCTCTTTCTAACTACATTTCCGTGGCGCCGGAGCTATGACCTCTCGATGTCAAGTAGCCTAGACCTAGAGAGACATCCTGATGTTCGAGCAACACAGAATTTTTCCCTGGGAATCCCATTTTGGCCGTTTGTATTTGCGATCGTGCTCGTTCGATCATTACCCAACATTCATGGCCATAGATGAGGATAGGCACTGAAACCGAATTGAAGATAGCAAGTTCAGCTTTTTTGCTAACCTTTCATTTCTGAAGATGAGGGTTGAATGCTTTAGCTGGAGCTGAATTAGATTCTAGAATCTAATTCAGGCTTCTGCTTTCCTTCAGATACTTAAACTTCTCCACTTGCCTCAGTAAATTTCAACTAACATGTAAGGTACACTAGCACGACTTGCTTGAGAGGATCAACGTTTCAGCCTTCGTAACACTAATTCTCAGTTCTACATTTGAGAGATGAGGTAGCTAGTTTCTATTATGTACATTATTTACATCTTGTTTGTTGTTAACACCTTCATTAGGTGTCCTGGGGGAATTTCGAACCTAGGTTCTCATTCCTAAGGTATTTTTCCGATTTTGTTGTTGTTGTTGTTGCTATTATTATCATTATTATTATTATTATGATTATTATTGTTATTATTATTATTATTATTATTATTATTATTATTATTATTATTATTATTATTATTATTATTATTATTATTCAGGTCACTGCCTGGAATCGAACTTGGGGGTTAGTAGCCCGCGCTCTTAACCACTACGCCTTATACCCGTGGGCAATTATGGAGTGAATTTTAGGGCTTATAAATCCAATAATTTCCTATCCTTCCTTAATACCAGTTCCCATATGCTACTCATATCTGCACTAAGTCCGCTTAGAAGGTTATTATGTCCTAGCATATGTGCTGCCTCTTTTAGTTTTCGTATTTTCCAATAGTGTTCCCTGTCTAAGATTCCCAAGGATGGTATTCCATTACGACCTGTAGTGGGCTGTAGAGGTTCAGCATGTCATCCACTGAGCCGCTTCCTTGTGGATATAATCAGTCCATTAGCAGGAAAGTCAACATCAGACGTGAAGAACTCCATCTACTTCCCAGAACTGATCAACGATACCTCCATTGGATCCAACCAGATGGTGAGTCTAGATGTGATAAATCTATTCACCAAAGTCCCAACTGAGGAAGCACTATCGGTGATTCAAGAAAAAATGGTGACAGACACCTATCTAAAAGAACGCACTAGTATACCAATAAGAAACTTGATGAAAATGTTGACCTTCTGTGTAGAAACTACCTACTTCAGAAGGACACTGATATATATCGACAACAAGAGGGTTTAGCTATGGGTTCGCCATTATCACCGATAATAGTCAATATATACATAGAATACTTTGAGAATTTGGCTTTAGGATCAACGCCATATGTTGATGACACCTTTATACTCTGACCCCACCAGGAAGATGTCCAAGTACTGTTAGATCATGTGAACTCAATAAAGCCATCCATACAGTTCACAATGGAAAAGGGAAAAGACAATCAGCTAGCATTCCTGAACATATTAATACTACGCACGAAGTATGGATCCAGGACATCCGTATACCGCAAGCCAACATTCACTGGACGATATCTCAACTTCAATTCCCACCATCCATACAGTGTAAAGAGAGGGATTACTCAGTGCCTAAAACATCGAGCAAAGAATATAAGTAGCGATTCTGATACACACCATGAAGAAATGATCAAGCTGAGTAACAATCTATTAAGCAACAGCTACCCCCAAAACATACTATCCACTCCAATTATGAAGAGAAGAGAAGATGAAATCAATAAACTGTCCACAGTCTGTCTACCCTCTCTGAAAGGCCTCTCCGAAAAGGTACAAAAGATATGACCCATATGACATCAGGACAGTATTCAAGAGTAATACAACACTTCGCAAATATCTCCTTCGAGTAAAACCACCAATAGAAGAGAATATGGCCAAAGACTGCGTGTACTCCATCCCATGCAGCTGTGGTAGGTTATACAAAGATGAAACATGCCGCCCTCTCAAAATAAGGGTAGAGGAACATCGCAAAGTTGTGACACGAGGAGATATTGATAAATCGGATATAGCTGATCATGTATGGAAAAACGGAGAACACCTCCCCCTGTGGGATGAAGTTAAAATAATAGACAGAGAACACCACTGGAAAATACGAAAACTAAAAGAGGCAGCACATATACTAGGACATAATAACCTCCTAATCAGATCTAGTGTAGATATTAGTAGCATATGGGAACCGGTATTAAGGAAGGATAGGAAAATATTAGATTCTTTGCGCTACCTCACTGTGACTATCTTGAAAGCCGAAAAGGCTTTTTTCTGTTTGTATTGTATTGTTTTAGTACCGCATACGTATAATTATTCCTTTTGCTTATTGTACAG
>NC_068991.1:50357405-50359937 GCF_001194135.2 Octopus bimaculoides
GATAGAATAAGTATCAAGCTTAAAAAGTAAGTACTGAGGTCGACTCATTCGACTACAAATTTAAATTGGTGCTTCAGCATGGCCGCAGTCTAACAACTGAAATAAGTAAATGTTCAAAGATAATGTGCGTGAGTGTGTGTGTGTGTGTGTGTGTATGTGTGTGTGTGTGTGTGTGTGTGTGTGTGTGTACAGGTAAGTCCATGAACAAAATAAAATAAGAAAAAGTGCAACAAAAGTCAATTGGATGTACTCTGTGACTACATTAGATTGATGGTCATTGAAAGTTTTAGGTGCAAAAACAGAAGATAATGATGTTTCGAGCATGGCTCTTCGTCGGATAGGGAAAAAGTCCAGAGAAGAGGAAAAGGAAGAAGGAGTAGATATTCCGGAGAAAAGTATGTTTCTTATTTCTTTACTGCCCACAAGGGGCTACACGCAGAGGGGACAAACAAGGACAGGCAAACGGATTAAGTCGATTACATCGACCCCAGTACGCAACTGGTACTTAATTTATCGACCCCGAAAGGATGAAAGGCAAAGACGACCTCGGTGGAATTTGAACTCGGAACGTAAAGACAGGCAAAATACTGCTAAGCATTTCGCCCGGAGTGCTAACGATTCTGCCAGCTCGCCGCCCGTTTCGTTATGTGTTTGTGTGGGCGGGGGGAGTGCGTGTGTGTGTATGTGTACGTGAGTGTATGTCTGTGTGTGAGTGTGGTGTGTGTACGTGTGCGTATGCGTGCGTGCGTGCGTGTGTCTGTGTAGTTACAGTGATATATACCTGGCATCTAATATTGATTTCTTATAGTTCAACTCCACTTTTCATTCCTTGGGAGATTCATGAAGTAAGTAATAAACTAACGTCAATATAATCGACTGAATTTTCCTTCAAATTTTCTGACTTTGTGTCATTATTAGAAATCAATATTGAATTCTTGGCACTGAGCTCGATGAAGTAAGCAAAAGAAGAGATGTAGTGGCCTTGAACCATTTTCAAACATTATAACAGAAACATATTTTATCTACTTTGGTGTAGTTTGAACTCACAGTGTAGATGGAATTAAATAAAGTGGACTGTTTGATATCTAAAGTTGCAATATTTTTGCTAGTTTGTCACTCGACTTATCAACACAGGTAATGAGGGCTGGGAAAGATCGTCGGACTGCGGCCGTAAAAGAACCGGAATTCTAGTGAAGATAATATTCTTTTCTACTCTAGACACAAAGCCCGAAATTTTTGGTGAGGGGGCCAGTCGATTACATCGACCTCAGTACGCAACTGGTACTTAATTTATCGACTCCGAAAGGATGAAAGGCAAAGTCGGCGGAATTTGAACTCAGAACGTAAAGATAAACGAAATACCGCTAAGCATTTCGCCCGGCGAAATGCTTAGCGGTATTTGAAGAGTTGTAAAAAGGCAAGAGCGACACATTTCCCATTTCCTAAAATTTCCAACCTTATGCCTATATATATGTGTATACATGTATATGTATGTATGTATATCTTATTCCACTTCCGGAAACGGCTTCTTCCCCCCAAAGTCATGAATTCATTTCCCACATACGTTTATGCTTTCGTTTTTAATACTTTTCTGTGTATATATATAAAAGTTATAAATGTTTTCCCAAATAAAATTGCGCTTCATATTCGAAGCTCCGATGATGCTATACGGCGATACACTGACATCCATCTGAAGAAAACGTTTTTTTTTTTTACATGATGTACTAGATTTGCTCATAAATAAAGAGCCCGTCTGAAACAGCTGTAGTGAGCCTCCAGCCATCTGTGCTATTATTTATACTTCATCACACTCGGAACCTTCCTTGAACCTACAGGACACCGTAGAACATGTACCGGAGTGTACTCTTGTGTGACTTTATGTACACGTTGTGTATTTGGTCCTTATTGTGAATGTATGCGTATCGGGAAAGACAAATCCGTATTTTCTTTAGTAAATATGTGAGAATCTGTACTCACAGTTAGTGCACACGTACGCTGTCCCCGATTCCAACTTGGTGAAAGATCCCCTGACACCGTTGTTTACATTCCACGGCGTAATTGTTTTCACCTCAATAGACGTCAGTGATTGGTTGAAATTACCGAAATACGACAATTTTTTACATGAAATAACTTTGAATACAAAATTTTTTATCTGTTCTATAACACAAAATATACAAGTATTCGAAGTTTTGAAAGTGTTTCGGTACCAAAAACACTACATAAAAAAATGTCGCCCGTCAAACCAAAAAGATCCATTTCTTATTCAAATACCTTGATTCCATTGGATCCTGAAAGATTTTAACACACACACACACACACATACACATACACATACACACACACAAACACACACACACACACACACAAACACACATACACAAATACGCGCGCACGCGCTCACACGCACACACACACACACACATATACGTTTATCAATTTGTGTTGCAAGATTCCTAATGTGAAATCGTGTGTTGAAACAGATATTTGTGGTATTTCGGGATAGTCGTTTTTTTTTGGGGGGGGGGGCCAAAT
>NC_068991.1:50360240-50363818 GCF_001194135.2 Octopus bimaculoides
TGTGTGTGTGTGTGTGTGTGTGTGTGTGTGTGTGTGTGTGTGTGTGTGTGTGTGTGTGTGTGTGTGTGTGTTTCGTAGCGAACGGAACCTCAGAAGTGGTAAGTATTCAAGCGAGGTGTATACTGCAGGCTACTCTTCAGGCCGAGGATATCTTGCTTAAGTGAAATGTTACATTGTCGCAAGGAGGTACATGTTGACGTCTAGAAAGTTCAGTTAGGATGTACACACCTCGGTATACACCTCACCTGGATATTTATCACTTCTGAAGTTCCGCTCGCTATGAAACATATGTAGTCCGGATCTTATCCGTAACCCTTGTAATCTTTTTCACACACCTGGCAACTCCGGTCAACTACCGTGAAATATAAAAATAACTTTTTTCAGCTTCGATACGAAAGAATCCACAACCTTCCATCTCAATAAACCACTATTGTCCCTGAAAGTTGTTTCTTATATTTACTACGGATTCCTTGAAGCTAACTTTCTTCCTACACCTCGATCTCTGGTTCTTACATTTATATCTATAACTATAAAAGAGAGAGAGTGTGTGTGTGTGTGTGTGTGTGGTGTGTGTGTGTGTGTGTGTGTGTGTGTGTGTGTGTGTGCGCGCGCGCGTATGTTGCTGATGCATTCCAAAACTGAGGTGCCAATTTTGACGTAAGGGGTATCAAAAGATTCAGTCCTATTTCGGTTACCGATTAAACTTTAATTCCTTTATTCTTTTATTCGTTTCAGTCATTTGACTACTGCCATGCAAAGACTCGCAATATATATATATATATATATATATATATATATTGTTAGTTTTGGCACCCTCAGTCACATTTAATGACGATGAATTTTTTTCTTTTATAGTATTATATTGCTCCTAGCTGTTTATATTAATTTCATGTATGTATGTATGTATGTATGTATGTATGTATGTACGTACGTACGTACGTACGTACGTAATTATGTATGTATGTATGTATGTATATGTGTGTGCAAGCGCACGCGCTTGTGTGTGTGTGCATATATACACACACTTGTGTGTATGTGTGTGTGTCCGTATGTATCATTTCACTAGTTTATTCGGTTGAAGTTATCTCCCCTGAATCAAGAAAATTTTTTATCAGCATTCAGCGAAGTTGTCTCAGAATTGAATGCTTAAGTCACAGCGCTTATTCTCCTGCGATTTGTTAAATATTCCTATATCTGCTTGAGGATGGAATTTGAAGCACAACAATTTGAACATTGATTGTCCTAATCCAGTGCTTCCACGTATATTTCCTCTTTTTACCAACCTTCTAAATTCGATAAAATATTTTCCTCAAATAGTTGAAGCGATAATTACAGACTTATTCATGCCACTAGTTACAAACAATTCATCTTAAAAGAATTACAAAAAGAAAAAAAAAACTATAATTTCGTAGGTTCAAACTGTGACGACTTTCAAAGTAAAGTTATCTAACTGAGACAACTTTCAAATTATTGGTACGAGAGGTAAAGGTTTCTGTATGAAAATTTTATCATCTAATTTTCCTAACGTGCCATGTGCATTCTTTTCTCTCCTATAAGATTCTAAACTCCAGAGAGTCATAACGTGCTTCGGTATCTATTCATTATTTATTTTTAGAAAATAAGGTAGGAAATTCATTGATTATATACAGAGCTGGATTGAGACCTATAAAGACCCCAATCACTTAAACGATTTTGGTGCCCCCATATATATGTAATTCAAAATATTAACAATAATAAACCATAAAGTAAAATTTTATTTTTCAAAATGAAAGAAAACTAACAGTAAGATGATATGAAGTTTTCTACTTTTTTTTTTTTTAATTGCCATGTCTTTGACCAGACCCTCAAAATTAATCTTTCGTAATACATCTGCTTCTGCAGTTAGTAGGGATAAGGCATTCCGAATGTAATTTTAGAAAATTTAGAGTGATTTCTTTTGTGCAGTAAACTAGTTATCATTTCTGTGGTTCTCTCCTTGCTTTGATACCCTAAGCACATGCTTATTTCGCCTAATGGTTAATCCAGCGCTGATTATATAGCATATCCTGACCTTGGAATAAGTCATTTTTAATCCCAGAATCGAAGGTTAAGTAAAATATCTTTAAACTACGATTTAAACTACGATACTTACCAACTTGGGACTTGAGAATGCTGTTATGACATACAAATATCACTCGCCCGCTGGACCTCAGAGAAAACAGGTTTAGACTGAACTTTGACATGAGTATGTTCATTAGTTTGTATCTAGAATGTACACTGCAAAGTTAGGATTCTTTGCTATTTCCTTCTAAGAATTGAAATCATTGATCTTTAACTAGGCCATATTGAACCAAACGTGACAAATTTACTAAGAGAACGGGGAACCGTGACAAACCTTTCAAAAGTGAGCTATTCCGGCCAAACTGAGACTTGGTAACTCTAGATATCAGACAGTCTTTCTTGGTGCTCCCCCCCCCCCATAACGTAACATACCCAAAATTACATCCCCAAAACAGCCTTCTTCTTAGTGGAAAATACTTCAGCTGTGATCGCCTCTTAACGTTACAAAGTTCATCGAAGACGCACACTGGAGTACTACTCACATCTGAGATGATATTCTCGCTACATACAAATATTCTAGACTGCATCCAAAAGTATGCCATCCAACTGTATGGGACATTTTGGCTCACTAGTACCATAACAACCCCTGGTTTCTGGACTCTCTCTCTCTCTCTCTTTCTTTCTTTCTTTAGTTTGCATATTCTATAACTAGTTGCTTACCCTAATCCCCACCCAAGACTACTCGATATATTCGTCTCTTCTCATCCATAATGTTTTTCCACCAGTTATCCGACAGGTCATTAACTTGTCACCACGATTGGAAGACGTGTGTAGGTCATATTATGGTTACTTCTTTCTCTTAACTAAACCATAAAAATCCCGTTCACCGGTCCAACCTCTGTTTAGTAGTATTGCACTGTGTCTATGACCAAAAAGATGTAAACTTTAATAGTCAAGTTTATCTTGTGGGGGAGGAAAGAAGTCATTAGATATGACCTAAAGGATAGTTGCTTTACATTGTGCTCGCCTCTTTGCCTAAATGCACTATAACAATTGTAACATTTTCTTATAGTGACTTTGGAATGGTAAAGCTTACGATATTGAGGTTTGGGGAAACAGCAAGAATCTGTGCAAAAGTTATATGCGTTGAGCTACATTTACACCGTAAACTAACCAAAGCATAAGATAGTTATTTAATGCATGTTAAATAATTATTTAATATAAATAGTAAATAAGAGGGATCTAGTTCAAAACGGGGGCACCAGTATTTTCTTAACGAAACACTTTGAAACTTGGGACACTGGTAGAATGTGTCATATAAAATATCTTTTTCTCTTAGTCTTCTTAAGAAAAATTATTATATTGCAATTTATTTCATGTTAAAGTTGTCGTATTTCTGTAATTTCAACCAATCACTGACGTCCATTCAGCCGAATACATTAAGTGCTGACTACGTAAACAAACGATTCTCAAACGATTCTGGCGGTGATAAAATTATTATTTCCTTGTCAAAAAATGGCTGAAGCATATTGGCAGTA
>NC_068991.1:50363828-50364870 GCF_001194135.2 Octopus bimaculoides
GGTTAGGGTTAGGGAAAACGAACACACGTGTGTTGCCTCTCTGCAAAATGTCAGAAGTAATGGAGATTAAATACGCTTTACACCGCTTAAACTGCCAAAGGAGTAACTATAAACAGCTGAATACTTGTCAGTGATTGGTTGAAATTATCGAAATAAGACAGTTTTTTTACATGAAATTAATTCGAATACAAAAATTTTTTTCTGTTCTATAACACAAAATAGATAAGTATACGAAGTTTGAAAGTCTTTCGGTACCAAAAACACTACATAAAACATAAATGAAAACTGGTGCCCCCGTGTTGAACTAGATCCAATAAGTGTTTTTATTGTTAATAAATTATCTAAATCTATTTATTGTTGCTAGCAGTACTCTTTCACAGCTTCGGCAATTTACAGTACATTTTTTCTTTTATTTTTTGTCATAACGATTAGACGGATGTTGATTTCAAGGCCAATTCTTTCGAATTACCATTAAAATAATATATATATTATGTTAACTAGCTATGGGCTTCTCTAATTCCTTATTAAATATTTTACTCAAACCAGAAATTTCCTTGAACTATCTGCGTATTCCTAAAAGAATCAGCGCCCAGAAATGTTCAAAATAACACTAGACAGACCGAGTGAATCAACTGACGCATTTTGAAATCTTAATTGCACACAATTCAAAAACTATTGTAGATTTTGACATCATGATGCTTGACTTTTCATAGTTTTATGATATATATATGTAAGGGATGACCGTGCGAACTCATAAAAGGAGAAATGGTGACGAATGGAAAAACAGAGGACTCCTTTTATTTAAACGTATCACACGGTCGAACACAATATATATATATCAAATGATGATATAGATGATATGTTATGCGACGATAACATAGATGACCAGTAATGAAAGACCACAACCGTATTAGATGAATAACAGAGATATTTATTATAGCGTTAAAGATGTATGTCTGTGTGAGAGTGTGAATGCGGCATATAATAACATAATCAAAGACAGGCCGTCATACAAAGAAAAGTGTGTATGTGAGTGATACAT
>NC_068991.1:50364979-50368074 GCF_001194135.2 Octopus bimaculoides
AGACTCTTGTTGCTGATATGGCGACGGCGGAGGTCATCGTGGCTGGACGAAGATGCTGAAGTGGTCGCTGGCTGCTGCTGCTGTCGTGTGGTACACGGAACAGTTCTCAAAGAGAAACTGGACCGAGACAAATTATTGGGTATGAGTTAAAGCTATTTATAACAAACTATGAGCTCCCGAAGGCTTCAGAATTTTACTCTATCACGTGACCTTATTAGGGGCCGTGATTGGTCAGTTTGCGTTCTGGCGGGAATGGTTCGAAGAAGTTGCCGATTCGAATAATGATCAGTCACGTGATGGACAAGGAATGGGTTCTCTACTACGCTCGCATTTATTTATATTTAAATGAGAAGATTGTATGTAATGGCGACAGTAGTTTTGTATCTAGTGACGATAGGTAGTTTCACTACATATATATACACTATATATTATATGTTGTTTGCACCAACTGTAAAAAAAACAAATAAACCACATATTACCTATAAGGACTACACGCGTCAATTGACGCAGTGACAACTTTTGAAACTTGCACTTGCTTTTGTTTATAAATACATGTGACAACGTTTCAAATATTCAGTAATTGCATAGTCTTTACAGCTCGTAAAACAAAAACTGCGGTTTAGTCTGTAGCAGAGCTACATATTACATTGTAATATTTTGTAAGGATAAACTTCTTTCAAAATATCGAATTATTGTAACTAATATCATCATGAAGTCATAAAATTCAATCCTCTCCAACAGGTAGATGAATGAAGCTCTGTTACAATGAAGAGAGCTGGGTGTGTCAGTTCCGATTACAGTTGAGGATAAATGGAAGCAGAGAGTATGGGACAATCTGCGTTCAGGTGTCACTTTCAACTCTCTCCTTGATCAATCTGATATAATTTCAAGGTGTCGCCTACTTCCTGCTAAAGCAAAATTCTCGGGGGACTGGATTGATGCCCTGCCTGTGGCCAACATCGGAGGTCTACTCAGTCTAGGTGAGCTCCGCATTTCCATCGCCCTCAGAGTGGGAGCTGACGTCTATAAGGGAGTGAGATGTCACTGTGGTAGGCCCCCTTAATTCCAAGATGCCTCATTTGGGACGTCACAGTCTGCGACTCTTTTGCTCCCTTCCACATCCTGGATGCTGCAGTAAATGAGAGAGTCACTGCTTCCATGACCGAACAGAACAAAACCCTGAAGTATCGGAGCCTTGCAGTGAACTATCTCTTCCAGCCTGTGGCGTTTGAGACGTTCGGAAGGACTGAGCCACTAACCGTGAAGTTTTTGTCATCGTTGGCAGTTCACTTCACCGAGATGTCAGGTGATGCCCGTGAAGGCGCTTAACTTTTCCAACGCCTTAGCCTAGCCATCACCTGTGGTAATGCTGCGAGCATGCTGGCTTGTTTCAATAGATTCCGTTGAACTTTGTGGTGTGCGACCAATTGAAGCACTTAGTGCTGCACTGATGTTGTTTTTTTGTTTTTTGCCTTTTTTCTCTCCCCTTTTTCTGTTTTCCGGGGGGGGGGTTGTCTTTCTTTTGTAAAAGCTATATTAGATAAAATAAAGTATTACCTCTAAAGAAATAAAAACGTTCAGGATCAATTTTTACACACTGTCTTTATTCATTTAATAAAGGTTTTCTACTCCCACTTTTCTTTATTTTTTTGTTTTGTTTTTTTTTTACCTTTTCAAATTGAAAAACACCTTTGAGTCAATTGATGCATTCTGGTTCTTAAAGGTGAGTGAAAATTCTGGTCCTTCTAGTGTTAAATATTAAATACATCGTTAATGTCATAAGTGTGGGATATTCTCAGCCGGGAAGGTTGTTACGGAGGCCAAGAAGAGCTATGAAATTTCCAGCCATGTTCAGGTATAGAACATGTCTATGGCTACAGTAGCTAATGTGTCTTTTTCTTTGTATAGAACTGTAGGGGATAATAAGAAGACGATTTGGCTAGTATATGTAGCAGTTTGTGCCACCATTCATAAGCTTCATTGTTTACTGCAGCCCTCAATGTGAAAGTATTACTTAGGTGCCCGTTTCTACAACTTGAAAGGAGATTAAATTAGATCAACACCGGTTGAACTTTGTCATTCATGCGCTAAAGAAAACATTGTTTCCCCTGTCTAATTCGATATGATGGGATCAATAGCTCGATTATCATTCAGTGAGTATGTAGTATTTCAATAATACAACACAGTAACCATGAAAGATTATCTGAAAGTTTTAATCAATTTGTACTGTATGTGTTTGTGTGTGTATGTATACAGGGTGGCCCAAAAGTAGGTTTACAGTTAGTCAACTCTCTCTTTCGCATTCATATATTAACAGTTGAGATCTTAATTATAAAAAAATATGAAACCACTATTCTATGCTAATTTAGTTAATTTTCTCAAGTTCCTTTTTCAGTTTGTAAGACAGAAATTTAAATGTAATAAAATGTTTTAAAAGAAACTCAAAGTGCCTACGTAGTAACTGTAAACCTACTTTTGGACCACCCTGTATATATACGGTCATCCCATAAATAATGCAGTTTTTTATACTTTTTTATCTTTCAGAATTAAGATAAACAAAATGCTTTTTTAATCTAAAATATACTCTCCTTCGTTTTCTATAATGCTCTACAATTTATCTGATAGACTTGCAAGGCCCCTCTTCCATAATTCACTTGTCCGTGACGAAAAATACTCCTCCACTGCTATTCTAACCTCGTCTACAGAATTCATATTTTTTCCGTCCAAATGATTTTGAAGACTGTGGAATAAATGATAATCAGATGGGGCAATATCCGGCAAATATGGTGGGTGGAGCATTGTTTCCCATTCAAACTGTTCCAGCCTTTGGAATGTCATCCTCGTTGTATGTGGCCGAGCATTATCATGATGGAAGAACACCTTTCGTCTTGAAACCAAAAATAGTCGTTTTTGTTTGGTTTGAGTTTAAAAGTTCGGATCTTTTTTAAAACGGGGGCCACATTTTTCATTAACGAAACACTTTGAAACTTGGAACACTGGTAGAATGTGTCATATAAAACATCTTTTTCTCTTAGTCTTCTTTAAAAAAAAAGAAATCCATAAGTTATTCCATGTTAAAGTTGTCGTATTTCTGT
>NC_068991.1:50368205-50377781 GCF_001194135.2 Octopus bimaculoides
CTGAAACAATTAACCCTAACCCTAACCCTAGGGTTAGGGTTAGGGTTAAAGCAAATTTAAAATGAAAAAAGCAAATAAAACGAAGGTATGGAGATTAAATACGCTTTACATCGCTTAATCAGCCAAAGGAGTAAATGTAAACAACTGAATACTTGTCAGTGATTGGTTGAAATTATCGAAATAAGACAATTTTTTTACATGAAATAAATTCGAATACAAAAATATTTTTCTGTTCTATAACACAAAATAGATAAGTATACGAAGTTTGAAAGTCTTTCCGTACCAAAAACACTACGTAAAACATTAATGAAAAATGTGGCCCCCGTTTTAAAATAGATCCAAAAGTTCAAAGTGGACAAACTTTTCATATCCCATCAAACAGATAACACCTTACGTAGGTGAAGACCTTCTTTAGCTTGGATTACCGGTGTTTCTCCTTTTCCTACCCACTGTCTTCGGTGCTTGACATTTTATAGAGAACCCATTTCTTGTCACCAGTCACTATTTGGTCAAAAAAAAGGTTCTTTGGTGAGACACGACAGCAAAGAAGAACACACATTCACTCTCTGATGCCATTAGACTCGGAAAGTTTGTGAGGAACTCATTGACCCAATTTGTTGACTTTTCTGATGGCACGCAGGTGCCAATGTATGGTTGAATAACCAGTCTAGCTCTACACATCTTCCAGGACGAGGGTCATCTTCTAGGCTGTGGTTTCCGGCTCGGAATTTCTGGAACTACCGTTGACACTGACTTACGCTTATTGTCTGATCCCCATATACTGCATGAGTATTCCGTGTGCTTTCCATTGCGTTGTTGCTTTTATTGAGCTCATATAGCAAAATATGCCGAATATGCCTTTGTCACTTTCATTATAGCTTTGAAAAATAACTGTTAAAATTGAAATGCACTCTTCAAAACTTGCACTAAGAATAAATACAAGGTAAACTTACTACCTACTTTTACAGCAAGTTGATGCAGGTAGTTTATCTCGTCCCCTTCGACTTTTAGTTCATGCAATTGAAAAGACTGCACTATTTATGGGATGACCCTACATATATATATATATATATATATATATATATATAAACATTGGATGGTATTCATACACACGTATGTGAATGTGTCTGTGTATAGATATTGGGTGGATATTTCTTCTAAATTGACTGTTTATACTCCCATCATTTATAAATCCTAATATTTATCTCGTTTCGTTGCTAATACTTTGTTTTGAATTACATCAATTAATTATTCAATTAGAGGTTGACTGGATCTTTCATGAAAACAACGAAGCTATTCAAGCTTGTGTTTTTTGCTGCTCATCCCCCCGCACGGGATGGAGGCAGAGATGCCTAATGCAGGCATAGAGAAAAGCAAAAGCTACACAGCAGTAGCTGGAGGAATGAATTTAACAAATGAAACGAAGTTCAAATTAAGAGAGGTAATTATCCCTATTGATAAACTAAGAAAATGCAAGAAGTATGCCGAAAAGGAGGGGGGCAAAGTAAAGCTGACCCCTCCTGAAGGTTTTTTAGCAGAAGTGGAAAAAAAATTGTTATATACAGGTCCTTCAACCTGAAGGAAAGGAAAATAGAAGTGGCGAAGGAAGAGAACATCGAAAGGTGCCTTTAGTGTATTAAGGAAAAGGTGACTTTTTATGCACTTGGAAGGAAATTCGGCACAGTGGAGGTGAGATTTGCCTGCACAGAAGAAGGAGTAAAGAAATCCACTGTACCTATAGGAAACGAGGAATGGCTGCTCCTGCCAACTTACCTAGGTAAAAGAATATCTAGGGTAAGAGTTGGCAAGATTCCTCCTGAGATGAAAGAAGAATGGATAACAACAGCTGTCCTATCCAGTACCAAAGAAGAACCCAGCATTGTGTCAGCAACAAGAATGCAGAAGCTACACTGATGGGGATACGGGCTTGAGTTATTAGTCAAGATAACTCAAGCTGATATGAACAAGATACCAGAGATAATTGAACTCCCAGACAAGAAGAAACTAAACGTTACAGTGGAGGGGAAACCCCTCACTTGCTATGGATGTGGCCAGAAGGGGCACATCAAAAAGAAGTGCTCCCAAAGCACAATTGAACCAAGAAAGGAGGAAGAAATCCCGTCAGAGCATGAGGATGCAGCAGAAACAGAAGAGAAAAGCAGAGTAGATCCAACTGACACCAAGGAAGAGTACACACAAGTTATTAGAAAAAGAGATAAGGGTGACTTGTCCCCTAAAGCTTCCAAAAAGAAGAAGCAAAATAACCAAAGAATAGCAGCAACATATCATAGCAAACAACGACAGAAGAAAACAATAATAAAGAGACTTCCAGCAAGCAGTCAAAGGAAGAAGAGCGGACCATGAAATGGAAGGAAGAACATTTTATATTGTATAAAACAAATGAAGCAATTGAGAGGTTACTTTAGTGCCTGGTTCCACTGTCCTGGCAGGCAAATTCTATCCTATTTACTTTACCCTTTTTCTCTGTTACATCTCAGACCCTCTGTACCACAAGCCCTTTCTTTCCCCTGGCATCATTATTGCTCCACTTCTTGGTGCTGTAGTTGCCAAATCCTAGCCATCATTGACAGACTACCTGAACAATCTCTTGGTGTTTTCTGTAAACTTCCTGGAGCTTCCTTATTTTTTTTCAGCCCTTTATGGTTTTGTTGGTATGTCTAACATTCTCATCCTCAGTTAACAGCAATGTAATGACTGACCTTACTTTAATGGCTTTCAATTCTTCCTCTACCAGTGGAATTTGTAATCAGAGTTTACTGTACAGATTGACTGAACTGTGAGTTGGTGGGGGACACCTCCAATACAGTCATGGTTAAGTTTGAATGGCCACTGTAGTTTGGGAATGATGCCAGACTGGAAGCACCACACTTTAAACCTCTTGAGTAACTGGGTATTGTCAACTGCCCTGAACCAGTTGTTTAGTTGGACCAGTGCCTTTGGTATGCTTGCTAACACACATGCATGCATGCATGCACAGACACACACACACACACACTTTAACAAGTTTTATTACTTGACTGTTGAAGTCTGTTACCTGTAACTGTCACAGTGGGATCATGTTTTTAATGAGTGTTTAATGAGAGCATTATTATTTCTCGTGTTGGAAATGATGTTAAATATATTTTGACTACAAAAACCATTCATTCTTTTATAATAATATTAGAAAACCATGCCTACTTTCTTGTGCAATATACATAAACAAAATGTATTATTCAAAGTTAGCTGTTCCAGTTTTTAACCTTTAGCTAGCTACAGTGCTAGATTAGATATTGTTCCTTATGTTTATCCTGTTGCCTATAGACTTGCTACTAGTCATGCTAAGTAAATCGCTCTTATCTGATAAAATACCAACTTGAATTGAGTCAACAGAGGAACCCTGTGTGCTATATTATATCATCACCATCATCATCATCATTTAATATCCAGTTTCCATGCTGGCATGAGTTGGACAGTTTGAGGTGAGCTGACATGCCATAGCACTGAACCAAGCTCCATTTGTCTGTTCTGGCATGGTTTTTGTAGCTGGATGCCCTTCCTAATTCCAACCACTTTACTGAGTGTACTGGGTGTATTCTGTGTGGCAGCAGCATGGATATTTTTTATGTGACGCCAGCACAGATACTTTTTAGGGGATGCCAGCATGGGTGCTTTTGATGTGGCACCAGTACAGGTGCTTTTTACACGGTGCCAACACAAGTGCTTTTTACATGTCAAGACAATTAAGTGGCTGCCCTAATTATACAACCATTTATGTGAACAGCCAAAAAGACAATAAGAAGCAGAATATTTACTAAACAATGAAAATATTTAAATGAAATCTTCAAGAACTGCTACATAACAGAGAAGTTTTGTTCTGAAAACAATATCAGTTTAATGTACAAGGTTATATCAAAAAGTTCCTGGACTAGCTCTGTAGCACATCAACAGATGGCAGCACATGGCTGCTTGCGCAGTGAGAGCTAGTAGTGACCTTCATGAGGTAGTGTACCATGTGACATCGCTGTGTTTACTTTACAAGTTGTGAAATTTGTGTTTTTGTGATCATGTGATTGCAGTAGTCTGCAATTTTGCCATGGACAGGAACAAAGAGCCAACATGAAATTTTGCATTAAACTTGGGAAATCTGCTACAGAGACATTAGAATGCTTCGGCAAGCTTACGGCATCAAGGCAATGGATTGTAAGCAATGTTTCTAGTGGCATGAGCTTTTCAAAAGAGGAAGAGTGTCCCTGGAAGACCTGCCACAAGTGTCACCTTTAGAAATGTGGTATTGTACATCAAGAATTTGTCCCCCAGGGCCAGACTGTCAGTCGAGAGTTCTACTGTGACATTTTGAAGTGTTTGAGGGAGACATTCTCAGTGAAAGCAACCAGATCTGTGGAGTGCAAACAGCAATGCCCCCTGTCACTGAGCTCTCCTCACTCATGAGTTTCTTGCCAAGATCAACATGGCATTGTTTTCACACCCACCCTATTCGCAGACTTCCATCTCTTCCTTAAGATGAAAATGTAGTTCAAAGGTTGCCATTTTAACACCATTGTTGAGATCAAGAGCGAATTGCAGAAGGTCTTCATCATCATCATCATCATCGTCGTCGTTTAATGTCCGCTTTCCATGCTAGCATGGGTTGGACGATTTGACTGAGGATTGGTGAAACCAGATGGCTACACCAGGCTCCAATCTGATTTGGCAGAGTTTCTACAGCTGGATGCCCTTCCTAACGCCAACCATTCCGAGAGTGTAGTGGGTGCTTTTTACGTGCCACCGGCACGAAGGCCTGTCAGGCGGTACTGGCAACGGCCACGCTCAAAATGGTGTATTTTATGTGCCACCCGCACAAGAGCCAGTCCAGGGGCACTGGCAACGATCTCGCTCGAAAGTCCTTACACATGCCGCAGGCACAAGTGCCAGAAAGGCGACACTGGGCACAGGTGCCATCACAATTTCGCTTTCACTTGCCCCAATAAGTCTTCGCAAGCTGAGTTTTGTGTCCAATGAGGGAGACTCAACTTACAGGAAACAACTTCCAGGCTGGATTCCAAAAGTGGCAGGAACACTGGGTCCAGTGTATTGCTGTGCAAGGTGACTATTTCAAAGGAGATGATGTTAAAACACTGGTAAATAAGTTACTTTTTATTAAACATAACTAGTCCTGGAACATTTTTGATACCACCTTGTATTTCAAAACCTTTCAAGTATTTATTCCCAAATGACTGCTTTGGCAGGATATCTATGCCTGGATGCACTTCTTAACACCATATATGTGGGGGGAGGGGGGGTAAAAGAGAGAGAGAGAGGGGCCACATGGCCTAGTGGTTAGGGTATTGCACTCATAATCATGAGATCAATTCCTAGACCAGGTGGTGTGTTGTGTTCTTGAACAAAATACTCACATTACTCTGCAATCACTTCAACACCTGACGTGTGATACATCATACATCTGTTCAGGCAATGTCGATTTGATGTGGGGTGTAAGCAAATGTACAGCACATACATTTGATCACTATAGACAAATCATTTTGTGCAGGTCATTTGGCAAAAGGTGAATACTCATACATCATCTTTGATGAAAGAGTCCTTTGTGTGTGTGTTTTTAAACCTTTATTCCCAAGCAGGTAAGGATATTAGAAGAATTACAAAGTGTGATGCCTTTGCCCTGTTTCCTTGATGAGCTATAAGTGAATCATGGAGCAGAGACATCTGGCGCAGATGAAGGATAGGTTTCATTATGTAAAAATAACATCCATGATCTAAGTAAATGTATTTTTGGTTGAACCAGTGAAAATTTTTCTCAAGAATGACCTCCATGCCACTAAATAGTTATGTTTTGATTTAATAGCATGAATGTTATCTAAAAACAGAGGAGATTGATTAATTAATTGGTGCAATTAATTCAATTTAACTTATTTACTGAAATTTACTGTAGATTTTTTTTTCTTTTTTTAATTCACAGCAACAAGGTTACTTGGAACTAAGTCTGGTTTATATAGAACTATGACTATGGCAGCCACAGATTACCAATACGAAAACTTGAAAATCACTAAACCAAGTGAGTGGGTATTCCATGTAGAATTTAACCGACCTGACAAAAGAAATGCCATCAATCGAGCTTTATCAGAGTAAGTTTACTAATTTTGTATTGATTTAACTTACTATTTAATGTTCCAGTTGTTTAGAATTAAAGTGAAGCTTTGCAACCTTGAAATCACGAATGCTGGTTAAAGTGATTGAGACCTTTGGCAATATACAAGGCTTGAGAAGACCTGTCAAGCCAAGTGAGATTGTAGTCGTAAAAGTACCCACTACACTCTTGGAGTGGTTGGTGTTAGGTAGATTATCCAGCTGTAGGAATCATGCCAAATCAGAATGAAGCCTGGTGCAGCTCCTCAGCTTACCAGTTTTCAGTCAAGCCATCCGACCCATGTCAGCATGGAAATCGGACATTAACTGATGATGATGAGGCAACATCTTTTATGGTGGAGTAGTTCATTTACATCATCGTCATCATCATCATCATTCAACATCCATTTTCCATGCTGGCATGGGTCGGACGATTTGACTGAAGCTGTTGAGGCCAAGGATTGCACCAGGCTCCATTGTCTGTTCTGGCATGGTTTCTATGGCTGGATGCTTTTGACATGGTACCAGCACCAATATCAACTTTGTTGTGGCAGATGGGTCTCCTTGAACACAGCAATTGTACCAGATATCTCACTCCTTAGTCATCTGCTATTAAATGTCTGTGTATGTTGAGTTTAATAAAGTATTAACTGTTGGGTATTAAATCAGTGTTAATATGTTTAATGTAGTGAAGCAACAAGTTTTAATTTGTTAAAATTACACATACAATAAAGAGAAGAAATAATTAGTTAAATGATTAATTAATTCAAGTCAAAGAAGGTAGTGAAGGCAAACCCCAAATTTAAATGTAATAAAATAAATTAAAAACAGAATATGGACATGCAAGTTGGAGAGTAAGTTGTTTTCTCTTCGGTAGTGTGGGGACAATTCTGGACATGTTTCAGTTTTATTAGACCTTATCAGTAAAGTCTAGTCATAGCAATTATTGCTAGATCTTAAGATGACAAAAAGATATATAGAAGAATCTTAGTGAATGTACACTATTTGTCAAGCATCACATAAATCAGGGGTCTCCAATTTTAATGCACGAGTCAATACATCAACATACAAAGACCTATGTTGTATCTCCAAAACTAGATCTATCAGGGTAAAAACTAATAGTATATATTAGAATCAACATCTCAAATCTACTCAAGAATTGATCTAAAGAATCCTGTAAAACCAGAATCTGTACATTTGCCAAGGTGAAGATGACAGAATTATCTCCCTTAAACTTATTGGTGGAAATATTAAACGAAACTATAGAAACTTTGACTCATCTTCTTGCCACCAGGATGTTAACTCTCTGTATTCTAAGCTAACTGTCATCCAATTTTCACAGTGATAAAGATACAACCCCCACAAGATATGATAAAAAATTTTACTGATGCAATTTGTCACTTTCAGAGTTACATACAGAAAAAATTTGTGAGTTTGCATAAAAAAGACATACTAACGTTTTGAGATGGACTTTTCATGAGAGAGAAAAATATTTTTTTTTACTCTAAGATGAAGGGCCATTCTGGATGAGATATATCAGAAATGTTTAACAATGAGGGATCCTTTCTGTTAAATATTTCCCTGCAAACTTTATCTTATATCTAAAACTAGGGATATGGAAGCCGTTAAACACTTCTACTTGATTTTAACTCCCAACCTGTGAATGAGCTACTAAATCAATATTTTTATTAATTATGCCATATTACCTTTGTGTTATGGGATAGTAATGCTTAACACAAAAACTGTCAAAGGTAGGAAATATGCAGGGTTTGTTTGAATAAGCTAGAGGGTTGACAGGTAGGAGATAGATGAAGCTGCCTTCAAGGAACTGAAACAGAAAAACTGATTAAACACTGTAAAATAGATGAAGCTAATTGGCAATTATATTCCAATTTTGGGTGAGTGGAGAAAATATTGCTGGAAACGTTTGACTTTTATCACAGAGACGAACAAATATTTGTTGATTTCTAATGAGATGATGGAGAATTGAACATACAAAAATATACATAGGCGCAGGAGTGGCTATGTGGTAAGTAGCTTGCTTACCAACCACATGGTTCTGGGTTCAGTCCCACTGCGTGGCACCTTGGGCAAGTGTCTTCTACTATAGCCTCGGGCCGACCAAAGCCTTGTGAGTGGATTTGGTAGACGGAAACTGAAAGAAGTCTGTCGTATATATATATGTTTGTGTGTCTGTGTTTGTCCCCCCCCCCAACTTTGCTTGACAACCGATGCGGGTGTGTTCACGTCCCTGTAACTTAGCAGTTCGGCAAAAAGAGACCGATAGAATAAGTACTAGGCTCGACTAAAGGTGGTGCCCCAGCTTGGCCACGGTCAAATGACTGAAACAAGTAAAAGAGTAAGAGTATATTAGGTATAAATATTGTTACAATTATTTAGCTAAATTCAATTAAAGATAATTTTTCTTACTAATATAATGAACAAAGAAAATACTAAACGTATACATATATATATTTATATATTTCTCTTGTAGAGATATTGTTTCTTCCTTCAAAAAGCTTTCCTATGATCCAGACTGCCGTGTTGTGGTTCTTAGCGGAGCAGGACGAACATTTACTTCAGGTTTGTTCATACTGGACTTATCAGTATTTTTAAAAATATTTTATCAGTATTAATGCCAGACCTTGTAGTAAACTGCCATGTTCATTGACCAAGAAATGATATTTCACCAGCACTACTAACATAAGACATAAACATCACAGACTCTCTTTCTCTTAGAAAATTTATGATAGTAAATTTATGATTTACTATCATAAACACAGGTGAGATCTTTCAAAATTTGACTCAAGCCCCTCACACCTGTTTCTCAAATGTTTTTCAGTTTTTATTTTATTCATTAGAGAACAGTTCTGATGATAGGTTTTGTTTTCCGTCAAACAACTATATGTATATTACTGTGGGAAAAACAAGAATCTAGCAAACACTTTTTTTTCTTGACCATAACAAATCTCAATCATTAACACTTAATATGAAATCTTTTTTTTATTTTTCTTTAACTTTAAATAGATGTTTCATATCACTTCCATTACTAACAACTTCAAGAAAAGAAGTTTATTTCCAATTATTCAAATGTGAGGTTAGTCATGTGACCTGTTGTGTGTGAAATGCAATAAATAGAAACTGCTTAGTATTCTGCTGAATAGACAGTCTTGTCACATTTTGCCATGCTGATTCAAGAATTACATCAACCATTAATATGTAAAATTCTCTGCCACTTTCAATGAGGAAACCATTCTATTGAGTAAACAAGTGGAAGATTTATCATCAAAATCAATGGCTGATCCATTTACACACATAGGATTGGTAATATATGTATGTACATACATACATACATGTGTGTGTATGCATGCATATCTACACATACACATATAATTATATATATATATATATATATATATATATATATATATATAT
>NC_068991.1:50378008-50379492 GCF_001194135.2 Octopus bimaculoides
GTGTCTTCTACTATAGCCTCGGGTCAACCAAAGCCTTGTGAGTGGATTTGGTAGATGAAAACTGAAAGAAGCCCGTCGTATATATATATATATATATGTATGTGTGTGTATATGTTTGCGTGTCTGTGTTTGTCCCCCCAACATCGCTTGACAACCGATGGTGGTGTGTTTACATCCCCGTAACTTAGCAGTTCGGCAAAAGACACCGATAGAATAAGTACTAGGCTTACAAAGAATAAGTCCTAGGGTCGATTTGCTCAACTAAAGGCAGTGCTCCAGCATGGTCGCAGTCAAATGACTGAAACAAGTAAAAGAGTATATATATATGTATGGATGGATGGATATGCACACACACACACACACACATATCTTTCATTTTCATTCCTGTTTTTCCTTGCCACCATAGGTTAGTTGAATGTATTTCTGAAGCATTGTTTTTTACAGCCAGATTCTCTTCCCATCATTAACCCTTTTTCTGTTACAAATAAGGGAATCTCTTCCTTCACTCTTTTTCAAGGGTTACATAGTGAAGGTATGATTCCTTGACAACAGAAATTACAACAGCATCACCAGTTTCAGCTTGCAATATTCAGAGAATCTGTAAACAAACACACTGATACATATACATTTACATACATATATTTATTTGCTTGTGTTAAGCAGCAGAAGAGTTAAGAGTGATCTTACTGATCGTGTAAAGCACTCATGGCGATGCCATATGAAAATGCCCATGTGGTGACATGTAAAAGCACCCATGCAGCATCGCGCAAAAGCGTCCATGCAGTGCCACATAAAAGCACCCATGCAGTGCTGCATAAAAGCATCCAGTACACTCTGTAAAGTGGTTGGTGTTAGGAAGGGCATCCAGCCATAGTAACCCTACCAAATCAGACGAGTCTGGTGCAGCCCACTGGCTTGTCAGCTCTGGTCACACCATCCAATCCATGATAGCATGGACAACAGATGTTAAATGATGATGTTAATGATGATGTGTGTGTGTGTATACTCTCATCCCTTTGATGAATGACAGTTCCTGACACAGGTGTAAAAAATGACCTTCACCCAATAGCTGCATGTGTGTATGATCAAACTGAAGACTTCCAGTAGCACCCTCTAGCTGTTCCTGTTGCCACTGGATTTATGTGATGGTGTTGGCACCAATGTCTTGGCTTGCTGAACAATTTACATAACGAATATTATTATTATTATTATTATTATTGAGTGAGAGAGCAGTGCATGCCATCAAAGTGACACTGGGGTAAAATATACAAAGCCCAATACACCCATCATGTCTACCCGTCTGATAAGGGTACACCAGGCACATGCATCACAACCATATGTGCGCGACATAGTGATCTCATATCAAGATAAATAGCACATGACCTTGCAGGTGGGGCCCAGTTAGAATTTTCTTCAGATCGAGTAGCCCATCCTGCTCAAAAGGTCCCTGAATAAGGTTTGTTTAAGGATGTTGAGCAAAACAC
>NC_068991.1:50379733-50391577 GCF_001194135.2 Octopus bimaculoides
TCTGTGGTATTTAGCAGAATATTTGCTGTAGCCCATCTTTTTATACCAAGACAAAACAACGTACATGATAACACTTCCAATCAATTAAGATCAGAAACCATGAGAGCCACTGCCTGGTACTGCATCTATTATTATTATTATTATTATTATTATTATTATTATTATTATTATTATTATTATTATTATAGTAGGCATGGTTTATGCATAGCCAGTCTTATTGTCTCAGCCTTCAAATCTGTATTGGTCTGGTGCAACAAGCGTCACAAGCCCAGTAATTATCAAGATGCAGGGTTTGTATGGAGTTACCTTCTCTTAGATGAGCAATTAAAGAGCTGAAGGACCTCATCTGCTCTGGGTCTGTTGCAGTGTCTGAGGGACCTTCTTCAGGAAACAATTTTGTGACAAGCTAATTAACCTAACAGGTGCTACTACTCTGGGTTAGAGTAGACCTGGGAACAATAGGGGCTAAATATTGGTTCCAAACTCCTCAAAACACTAGAACTTCCAAACCAAGACCCTATTTCAGGACACAAGGTGGGGAGGTGTGAATTTCATAGGAATGTGAGGGGAGATGGTTAGATGAGAAAAAAAAAACAGATTTTACTTCAACTTCACAGTTGTTATACTTATCAGTGTAAAAGGCTTTAACAAATCAATAAACAATTACTCCAACAACATCTGTTCTACCTATATGGAACAATACATGTAAAACATCATTCATAAAAAAGAGGTAAGGTAGTGTTTTCTTCTCTTAATCTTATTCAAAACTAAAGGTGGTGAGCTAGTAGAATTGTTAGCATGCTAGACAAAAAACCTTAATGGCTCTTTGTCTTTACATTCTGGGTTCAAGTCCTGACATGGTCAACTTTCCCTTTCACTCTTTCAGGGTCAGTAAAATATGTACCAGTCAAACACTATGGTTGGTGTAATTGATTCATCTCCTCCTGCAAAATTGCTAGTCTTGTGCCAAAAAATTTGATTTGAATCTTAATCAAAACTAAAAATCTTTTTTTCTAGAATATCTCTAAGATTCTTTATCTTAATATAATCTTCTATCTTCAGGAATTGATTTTGCCTCATTAGCTGAAGTTTACCAAGAGACTGATATCTCTAAGATTCTTTATCTTAATATAATCTTCTATCTTCAGGAATTGATTTTGCCTCATTAGCAGAAGTTCACCAAGAGACTGGAGATATGGAAGTATCAAGGAGGGCTTTTGCACTTCATAAAGCTATCAAAGATTTCCAAGAAACTTGCAGTTCATTTGAAAAGGTAAATCATTGTTTTGGAATCTTCAGTTTACTTAAAATGGTTACAAATAACAATCATGGCCAACTGTGAAGAATCACAGTTTGAGAGATGGGGTGGAAAAGTGAAAAGGCTAAATGGATATAGTTTAGGCTACTTATTTCATAGGCCTTCAGTTAAAATTCACTGCATTTAATCATTGTTAAGTGGCATCCATTTGTTGAATGGTCACAGCTGGTTACCTAAAGAATCTCTTGACTGAGATTTGCAGTTGCAGTTTGTACTGGTGCTGGTAGTGTATACAGTTCAAAACCCTGTGAACTGTGCAGTAATTTTATCAAAATTCACTGCTTGTTTATACATGACAAAGATAAACTATAAACTCTTGCTGTAGGTTCTTTGACTCTTCTTCTAATTGTTGCAGTTTTATCTTCTGCTATTTCTGCCTTGCTGCAGCCTTTTTTTTTTTTTTTTGTGGTGTGTGTTGTGGGGGGGGTTGTATTTCAAATTCATTCTACATATATTCGACAGTCTACTCTGTAAGATCGTTGGTGTTAGGAAGGGCTTCCAGCCGTAAAACCCCTACCAAAACAGATAGTGAGGCCTGGTACAGTCTTTTGCCTAGCCAACCCTTGTCAAACTGTCCAACCCATGCCAGCATGGAAAACGGATGTTAAATGATGAGGATGAGGATGAGACAATAAATCATATTTCATTCTTTTGTGTGACACTATTATTATTTTGGTGGCCAGATCTAAATGTTATTTTATTAACAGATCGTCTCTGCTAACATTTTTCATTTGTTAATTTTCGGGGTTGTTCTGCTTACATTCATCAGCCTTTTTATTATCATCTCTAGGTCGTAAGACAGCGAGCTGACAGAATTGTTAGCATGCTGGATAAGAATGATAATCACCATTTCATCTGTCTTTACATTCTGAGTTCAAATTTTACCAAGGTCAACTTAGCCTTTAATCCTTTCAGGGTCAATAAAATAAGCACCAGTTGAACACTGAGTTCAATGAAATCAGCTTTCCCTGAAATTGCTGGCCTTGTGCTAAAATTTGAAATCACTATTACCTCTAAGTTGTACTTCATATCTCTTTTAATTATTGTATTATTTTATTGAGCTATATATATATATATATATATATATACGCGTGTGTGTGTATGAGAGAGAGAGAGAGATAAGAAACTTAAACTAATTAATGATTGATTGAGCTCATCTAATGCAAAAATAGAAAAATATCTGATTGAAATATGAATTAAATACTTTCTACTTCTTCAGTGTCTTAAACCTGTAATCTCAGCTGTCCATGGCGCCTGTATTGGATTTGGTGTGGATCTAATAACAGCCTGTGACATGAGGTATTGTACCAAAGATGCATGGTTCCAAGTAAAAGTAAGTTACTTCTTTACAAATACTTAAATGTTGCTTTGATAATTGTAAGTAATCACCTTGTTAACAGTGACTAGCTACCTTGTTAATAGTGAGTAACCACCTTGCTGAGAGTGAGTGTGACCCCCTTACTAATAGTGAGTAGTCATGTTGCTAATAGTGAGTGTAGCCACTTTGCTAAGAGTGAGTATCGGCACCTTGCTAATAGTGAGTATAGGCACCTTGCTAATAGTGAGTAGCCACCTTGTTAATGATGAGTAATCACCTTGCTAAGAGTGAGTGTAGCCACCTTGCTAAGAGTGAGTGTAGCCACCTTGCTAATAGTGAGTATAGGTACCTTCTTATAGTGAGTATAGGCACCTTGTTAATAGTGAGTAGCCACCTTGCTATGAGTGAGTAGCTACCTTACTAAGATCTGAGCTCAAGAACTATACGGCAGCAGCAGAATTCTATAAGGGAGAAAACAGGTTGGAGTTAGATTTGCCACTTGTTGGTGTAATATGTTATTGGAAGAGAGGAGCTAATCATTGTGGATATTTCTCAAAATATGGCTGAAACTTCATTATTCAACTCTTTATATTTAGGCTTTCAAGGCATATTTTATTTCATGCAACTCTTTTTAATACATGTGCATATATACAATGATTACTACTACTATCACCACCACCACCACCATCATCATGTTTGAATATACTCTGAGATTTCTGTGCATTTATTTCCTTCAGGAAGTAGACTTTGGTCTTGCAGCTGATGTTGGTACTTTACAACGTTTACCAAGAATTATTGGCAATCAGAGCCTTGTTAGAGAACTGGCTTACACAGCAAGGTCTATAACTTCAGATGAAGCACATGATGCTGGACTTGTGAGGTTTGCATAAAGTTTTATCCCTTCATATCATGTTGTACTTGTTTTTTTTTTTCTTCCGCCTTATTTCCATAAGTATTTGATTACTGAAGGAATGCCAACCTTTCCCTTACTTCCTGACACTTGTTTTTTACCAGATCATGAGACATGTAGGCCCCTTTGAGTGATGTTCAAATGAACCTCATTACAGATGTATTACTGCATGTGTGAGAGAAAGTGTGTACAGTTGAAAGAATATGTTGAGGTATTTGTTGTTATCAGCCCTGATTAAACTGACATCTAGTTATTTCCATCCCGTCTCTTTAGGGGTATGTAGGGCTACAGTATCTAATGAACCTTAATTCTGTCATTTAAAGCAGGGGTTTTCAAACTTTTTGACTTGCGGACCCCTTTATATTTCAGGCTTTACCTTAGGGACCCCCTTATAAACGCTTATGAAATTTATACATAAATATTTGCTTAAAATAACATATATTTTTACATTTATTTATTTAACAGTATTTAACAACTAGGTTTATTGTCAATTAAAAGATTTCGATTAAAAAACATATATAAAATCAAATTGCCCGTAAAATGTATTTGCTGTCTACGGACCCCCTGTCTTGTCTTTGCGGACCCCCTGTGGTCGCGGACCACAGTTTGGAAACCCCTGATTTAAAGGAAAGCCTCTTGATTGAGAGCAGAAATTGACAGCTGAGAAACTGTTACAAAATTGCCATTTGTCTCTCGTTATATTTGTTGCTTCATCATCATCATCATCATTTGACATCTGTTGTCCATACTGGCATGGATTAGACGGTTTGACTAGGGCTGGTAAGCTGAGGGGCTGCACCAGACTTCAGTCTGATTTCTATGGCTGGATGCCCTTCCTAATGCTAACCACTCCAAGAGTGTAATGGGTGCTTTTACGTGCCAGCTGCATGACACCAGTATCTGCCACTACTATGATTTCACTTGGCTTGATGGGTCTTCATCTCAAGCACAGTAGATCGCTAAGGGTCTCAATCATTTGTCATTGCCTCTATAAAGCCCAATGTTCAAAGGGTGCTTTTTATGTGCCACCAGCATGGGTGCTTGTTACGCAACACCGGCATCAGTCACATAACCTCCATAAGCCCAATTCTCAAATGGTGCTTTTTATGTGCCACCAACACAGGTACCAGTTACGTGACACCAGCATTAGCCACACTGCCTCTGTGGGGCCCAACACTCAAATGGTGCTTTTTACATGCCACTAGCATGGGTGCCAGTTACACAACACTGGCATCAGCTTTGATTATGATTTCACTTGGTTTGATGGGTCCTCTCAAGCACAGCATATCACCAAAGGTCTCAGTCACTAGTTATTGCCTCCATGAAGCCCAACGTTTGAAGATCATGCTTCACCACTTCATCCCATGTCTTACTGGGTCTACCTCTACCACAGGTGCCCTCCACAATTAAAAATCAGCACTACTTTACACAGTTGTCCTCGTCCCTACACATCACATGACTCTACCAGCGCAGTCATCTCTCTTGCACACCACATCTGATACTTATTATGTCCAACTCTTCTCTCAAGACGCTTACACTCAGTTGTACATGCACACTGACATTGCACATCCAGCAAAGCATACTAACTTCGTTTCTTTCAAGCCTATGCATGTCCTCAGCAGTCACAGCCCATGTTTCACTGCTGTGTAGCATAGCTGTTTGCACACAGGCATCATACAGTCTGCCTTTCATGCTGAGGGAGATGCCTTTTGTTGCCAACAGAGGTAGGAGCTCTCTGAACTTTGTCCAGCCTATTCTTATTCTCACAGTTACGCCCTCGGAGCATCCACTTCCGCTACTGACTTGGTTACCTAAATAACAGAAGCTATCAACTACATCTAGCTTACCCCCACCCCGGACAGTCGATGGAGTCTATTTTCTGTACATTTTTAGTGTTTATTGTACCTGTACACATGTGAAGGCGCATGGCTCAGTGGTTAGTGTCGAGCTTATGATCGTGAGATTGTGAGTTCGAACCCCGGACCGGGCTGCGTGTTGTGTTCTTGAGCAAGACATTTTATTTCACGTTGCTCCAGTTCACTCAGCTGTAGAAATGAGTTGCGACATCACTGGTACCAAGCTGTATCAGCCTTTGCCTTTCCCTTGGATAACACTGGTGGCATGTAGAGGGGAGGCCGGTATGCATGGGCGACTACTGGTCTTCCATAAACAACCTTGCCCGGACTTGTGCCTTGGAGGGTAACTTTCTAGGTGCAGTCCCATGGTCAGTCATGATCAAAGGCGGTCTCAGCAAACACCTTCCACACACAAAAGCTATTTTCCAAGTTAATCTTCTTCTGATATTGCTTGCTTGTATATGGATAATTATTCTTCAAATTGTAATAATGAAACTGTAAAAATGAGAGCTTGTTCATAAGTAAAACACTCAACTAATTCACAATCAACTCATTAATGTGAAAGGATTGCCATTATATTAACTACTACTATAACTTTTACTATAAAGCACCTGTGCTGGTACCACGTAAAAATTACCCAGTACACTCTAAAGTAGTTGGTGTTAGGAAGGGTATCCAACCATAGAAATCATGCCAAAATGGACAATTGGAGCCTGGTACAGCTTGCCAGCTCCTGTCAAACTGTCCAACCCATGCCAGCTTGGAAAATGGACATTAAATGATGATGATGTCTATTGATAAAGAAGAATATTTTATATATGTTTTTCTTGAAATCATTAAAAAATGTTAAGAAAAATGAACTTCCCTCCAATTCAAAGATGAACAGCAACCAGGACATTTACAAATTAGTTGCTACTGTCGTTGCTATCTCTGCAATTTTCCATTTCTTTACTGAGATAAATTTATTTAATGGAGTTAATTGCTTTTGTAATTTGAAGTCTCACTTAATTAGGTATGAGACTAACATTTTACCATTAGCTAAATAAGCTTACAAAATGTAGGATTACATGTCTTGTTCGGAAATATATTAAAATATGTCAGATCTATGTATTCGTTCAAATGATTCACTTGTTTTAACAATGTCATTACAAAATTATGGTGTGCTATCAACCAATGAAATCTATCATCATCGTTTAACATCCGCTTTCCATTCTAGTATGGGTTGGACGATTTGACTGAGGACTGGTGAACCAGATGACTACACCAGGCTCCAATCTGATTTGGCAGAATTTCTACAGCTGGATGCTCTTCCTAACGCCAACCACTCTGAGAGTATATTGGGTGCTTTTACATGCCACCGGCACGAAGGCCAGTCACACAGTACTAGCAACGGCCTCAGGCGGTACTGGCAACGGCCATGCTCAAAATGGGTATTTTACGTACCACCTGCACAGGAGCCAGTCCAGCAGCACTGGCAATGACCTCGCTCGAAAGTCTTTTCACGTGCCACCAGCACAAGTGCCAGTAAGGCGACGCTGGCTACGATCATGCTCAAATGGTGCTATTTACATGCCACTGGCACAGAGGCCAGACAGCTGCTCTGGCAACGATCACACTCAGACGGTACTCTTAGTGCTCCACTGGTACAGGTGCTATCACGATTTCACTTTCATTTGCCCCAACAGGTCTTCGCAAGCGGAGTTTAGTGTCCAATGAAGGAGAGGTTGGCATGGGTGCCAGTCGCCGAATTTGGTTCAATTTCGATTTCACTTGCCTCAACAGGTCTTTGCAAGCGGAGTTTAGTGTCCAATGAAAGAAAGGTACTCCTAAGTGGCCTGGTTACAGCCCTAGCATAGGCCATGGGTTATGGTCTCACTTGGCTTGCCGGGTCTTCTCAAGCACAGCATATTTCCAAAGGTCTTGATCACAAGTCATTGCCTCGGTGAGGCCTAATGTTCAAAGGTCGTACTTCACCACCTCATCCCAGGTCTTCCTGGGTCTACCTCTTCCATAGGTTCCCTCAACCGCTAGGATGTGGCACTTTTTCACACAACTATTCTCATCCATTCTTGCCACATAACCATACCAGCGCAATCGTCTCTCTTGCACACCACAACTGATGCTTCTTAGATTCAACTTTTCTCTCAGGGCACTTACACTCTGTCGAGTATGCACAGTGACATTACTCATCCATCAGAGCATACTGGCTTCATTCCTTGTGAGCTTACGCATGTCCTCAGCAGTCACGGCCCATGTTTCACTGCCATGTAGCATGGCTGTTCATACACATGCATCATACAGTCTGCCTTTTGCTCTGAGTGAGAGACCCTTTGTCACCAGCAGAGGTAAGAGCTCTCTGAACTTTGCCCAGGCTATTCTCATTCTAGCAGCTACACTTTCAGTGTACCCTCCCCCACTACTAACTAGATAACGGAAGCTATCAACTATGTCTAGTTTTTCTCCCTGGAATGTGGCAGAAGTTGTTTTCTGCACATTTTCAGTGTTTATTACTTCAGCACATCTGTCAGATGCAAAAACTAACTTCCTAGTTAGCCTTCCTTTGATATTGCTGCACCTCTTATGTGTCCATAGCTTACACTGGGTACATCTTATAGAGTTTCTACCTACGTCTTTTCTACAGATCGAGCTGGTCCATCTACCTGAAAGGGTTTGTGTTTTGTCTACCTTCCTACTTATTAGGACTTTGGTTTTAGCTAGGTTGACTCTAAGGCCCTTCGATTCTTGTTCTTGCTTCCACACCTGAAACTTCTCCTCTAGTTCTGATAGTGACTCAGCAATTAGTGCAAGGTCATCAACATAGAGGAGCTCCCAGGGGCATCCTGTCTTGAATTCCTGTGTTATTGCCTGAAGGACTATGATAAATAGGAGGGCGCTGAGGACTGAACCTTGGTGGATCCCTACCCAGAATTCTTCACTGTACTCATTGTCAACTCTCACCTTACTGACAGTGTCTCTGTACATGGCTCGCACAGCTCTCACTAACCATTCTTCTATCCCTAGTCTCCTCATTGACCACCAGATAAGGGATTGGGGGACCCTGTCAAAAGCTTTCTCCATGTCAATGAAAGCCAGGTACAGAGGTTTATCTTTGGCTGATTACTCATTGAAAAGTTGTTTCTGTTTCATTTTGTTTGTTTTGATATGTTACCTTGGTAAAACCTTTTATAAATTAAATGCATTAAAAGATTTAATTACAAAATTACTTCAATTTTATGCAGCCGTGTTTTTGATGACAAAGAACAACTGATGAAAGCTGTCCTTGATACTGCGTCAGTCATAGCCAGGAAAAGCCCAGTTGCCATCCAAACTACAAAGAAGAATTTACTGTATTCCCAAGACCATTCAGTCCAAGATGGTTTGGATAACATTGTAAGTCTATTTTAAGTAGTAGTAGTAGTAGTAGTAGTAGTAGTAGTACAGGGTGTTCAATTTAAAAGTTGACTCGATTGATTGACTGTCAAAATATTGGCTCTCTGTGACTGGCTTGCTATGTCAAATTGATTTTAGCCATTTTACATGTGTAACGCATTCATTCAAGATTTCTTCTAGAGTCATAATGGTGTTATCAGTGCAGCAACGTTCATTTATTGTGGAATCTTATTTTAGATAAGGTCTTTTTTTCAATGTTGCTCAAGAACACAACACTTTACCTCATCCGGAAATCAAAACCCTAACCACAGGCCTTGACATTTAATTACTTCAGGAATTATTTTGGTCATTAATCAAGCTATAGTAGAGATGTTATATTCAGTAGTTTGGCCATGCAGTGTGACATGATATGTCTCTTTTCTCTGATATCTCAAAAATATAGATATCTGCTTTCCATCTCTTGTAGACTAGTTATAAATTTCTGTATAGTGATACATACTGGTACATACAAAGTTCTGTACAATGGCACAACATAAGAAAATGTGTTGTACATCATATCAAAATAAATTTCTTGAGGTCAAGATAAACAGCAGGAGCACTGTGTCATTTAAAGTATACTTGTTAGCATGCACTGATGAATTCAAGTTCATTTAAGGGTCTGGAAACTGTATTGGAAGCCCAGTCCAGTTATAAGAAATCATGATTATAGAATTAACGACAATATCACTTATTTACAGAATGACTGACCATAAGTAATATTGCTCTTGATATTAAACCTTTAGCATTTAAACCAACCATATCTACCCATTTTATGTTCAAACTGGCCATATTCAGCTTATCAAACGTACCCTACATTCTAATAATAACAATCACATCCTTGAAACCTCAAAGCTACAAGGTAATGCATGATTAACTAAAAATTATGAATAAATAGGCATTACATTTAACAGAGTAATCTGAATGCTAAAGGGTTAATCATTTTATTGTATTTGAGTTGAGGACAGTTGGTGTTTTGGGGGAAAGCTGAGATGATATTAAACAGAAGACAGAGACAAAATAGTCAGAACTGAATTACTATGTCAAAGTGAAATGCCCTCTTTACATTTAAATCTTAACAATTTCTCTTGCTATGTAATGATCAAAGATTTATGGAAAGTTGTTACTCATAATATCACAGTTTTATTACACTTAGAACAAAGATGAACTAAAAAAAAAATCATCTCCATTTTCTTTCTGCAGCATTTTACTAGTTTGTCTAAACATGCATTCATAATTTCATGCAGTTGAACAGAAATTACGCCTTGTTTTTCTTAAAGTTCATACATGTGACATGGGAAGGGAGGGAGTGAATACAGTCTGTGACATAGTTTCAGTTTTTAGTTACACCATGGTTATTGTCAGTAATTTGAATGAATGTGTGCTCCACCCAGCTGGATTGTCACGCTTCATGAAGATAGAAGCAATCAAGTATACAAGTTTAGGTTGGGCAACAATTTCAGTTTGGAAATTTTGATTGTGATCTCTGATAGAGTATACACAGGTAAATTTATAATTTGAAATAGACTTGTTAAAACTCCTCCTAAAATCGACAGCATTTAATGGCAAATTATATTTTCTTTCAGGCTGCTTTAAATCAAGTAATGTTGCAGAGTGAAGACCTTATGAAATCAATAGCAGAAAAGTCACCAATCTTCTCAAAACTGTAGTCATTTAAATGAGCTGCGACAGTTAATGTTTTGTAGTTTGATCTGTTATATGGCATCAACGATGGAGTAGATGAGTGTAAATTATGCAGAAATAGTTGGCAAATGAGAGTAAAGTGCAATAGGCAAATAAACTAATCTATATTTAATTCTAGTTTTTTGGGGGGTGGGGGGGTTATGCTAATGTTTGATTGAATAACTTCCATCTTTGAAATTTCAAACAGATTTTATACTGAAATAATGACAAAATATTTCTTGGTTTAAAAAAAGCAAAACAAAAAACATCTTCGATTCTTTATTAACATTTTTTCATTAGATATTATATCTTAAGAAGCTGATTGATTTCTATCGATACTTTTTCATTTTTACAATATTTGCTTAATGAAGAAAGTTGATGAGTCGACAAACACAAGCTGTCTGACTAATTCTTTAAACACTATCCCTATAAATTTGGGGTTTAAAATTCTTTATGTCTGCTTTTTATCCTTTTGAGACCTATTAAAAGCACACCAACCATATTGGAAGGTTGATTCAGTCAGCTGTATTTGATTCTCTGAGAAAGCAACTTTGTACCTTAAGAAGAAATCAATATCTATCAATACATTTTCCAATTACTCTTTCTATGTAATAATATTTCCTTTATTGATTTTGTCTGGTTTTTACATAAAAAATATGAACTTGAAAATTCTGGAAGTTTCGAAAGCACTATTTTCATGTAATTTAAAAAATTTTCTGAATAAAGTTATATATTTTCATAAGTCGGTCAATTTTTCCTTAAAGACACAATTTCTGAAATAATTTTCAGTGAATTTTTCATTATTATCATTCATCATTTTGCCTTCAAATTCTTATTCACTGTTTCACATTTTTCATGAAGCAATACTAGTTTTGAAGATCAACTTTGATCAAATATTTATGTTGTGCTATCAGTGCCATTGGGAAATACACAAAAAGTTTTTGAACTATATTGGTTCAAGAATGAAGTTAGTGTTGTTCCATTGATCTGTGAAAAAAAACCTGTAAAAGTTAGAAAATTATAAAATCACTGAAGAAAATATTTTCTTCTAAAGCAGTGTTTCTCAAACATTTTTTACCTATATATATATATATATATATATAAAACATGCATATGAATATACATGTATGTATATATATATATATATATATACATGTGTGTGTATATATATATATATATATATATATATATATATAAAGAATAAAAAGTTTAGAAAAGTATAACAATGCACTATAGAACAAAAAATGGACTATATATCTGTTGTAACTTGGTTATCTATAGTCTGATGATATTTCGGGAATTAGAATTCCTTCTTCAGATCTTATTTGCTGGA
>NC_068991.1:50391791-50394440 GCF_001194135.2 Octopus bimaculoides
TATACAATATATATATATATATATATATACAATATATATATATATATATATACAATATATATATATATAAAAGAATGGATGAGGATAGCTGTGTGAAAAAGTGCCACACCCTAGCGGTTGAAGGAACCCTTGGAAGAGGTAGACCCAGAAATGTGGTGGTAAAGCACGATCTTCAAACATTAGGCCTCACCGAGGCAATGACCAGTGACCAAGACCTTTGGAAATACGCTGTGCGTGAGAAGACCCGGCAAGCCAAGTGAAACTATAACCCATGGCCTATGCCAGGGGTGTAACCAGCCCACTTATGCATACCTTTCTTTCATTGGACACTAATTCCAGATAAACCACCTACACCCGGATATACTACTGCAAAGAACAACTCTTTAATCAAATGGGCAATGGTGCCTAATAAATAACTATACAAAAATACATTACTAAATGTCTTGCCCAGGTAGTGCTATTAAGTTAGCTATGGCTTGGGCCAATGTAACCAAAACCTATCTAAGCATATGTATATATACATGCAGCATTTGTCCTATTTTTGGTACTGCCATGTTGGCTTGGCGATAACTATTAATATATATTGCATTGTTGTACCATTCTTAAACTTTTTATTCTTTACAAGCAATACACAATGCTTCAAGCGAACTACAATACTCTCCTATATATATATATATCCGTATATATACATATACATATGTATTGGGTTGCTGCATAGTTATTGCAGCTTTTTTGCAACAAATTTTATGCAACAAAAAAATAACATGTAACAAAAACAACTTTAAATGATTATTCCAGAGCATATTCGCCATCTACTTCAATTAATGCTTCCCATTTGTTTGGCAGACACTCAGACTGTCATTTAAGTGTTTCTGTTAACTATTGTTTATTGTTTTTGTTGAATAAAATTTGTTGCTGGAAATATAGTGATAGGAACCAATGCACCAGTCCTCCTTTCCAAATGCAACTAATGCGTATGTACCAGGGAACATGTCTGTAGCGGAATGTTTATGTATACATGTGTGTGTATGTATGTGTGGGTGGGTATATATATGTGTCCTCCTCATGTATAATAACAATAATAATTGACTCATTGGTGTGCATGTATAGACATTTGTGTAAGTACATTTAAATGTACATATATGTATTTATGTTTATTTATGTATATCTATATATGTTAAAGTATGCATATATATGTGAGTTTTTGCAATTTTTTAATTGTTTATATTTGGATATTTTAAATTAACTTCATGAGCTTTATAAAAAATCTCTGAAGAGGCCTAGAGAATCATCCATGTACCTCTATTTCATCTATCAATTACTTCAGCCTACTGGGTTATATAGATAAAGTGGGCAAAAAATCCCATTCCTATCTTTACGTCAGATGGTTTAAAATTTCCTTATAGCTCCTTTGTATACTCTGATCCTTTCTTTATGGCTGTAACCTGAAAACTGCATGTGGTGAATGAAATGTTGTATATGTCTCTTTAACTCTGTAGGGTCGCACATGCAGGACATTTTATAGGAGCAAATTATGGAACACCATTGAAAGGATTAAGAAGAAAATAGGGAAGACCAACTGGCATACCGCTTTAGAAGGGCCCTGGATAAACTTAAGCTAAGAATTAAGGTTGTTGAAAGGCCAGGCAACCCTATCAAATCCCTTATCGGTAGAACCTACCCTTTTAATAGAACCCCCTGTACTGATAGGAACTGTACTGTATGTAGATTTAGTCCACTAACAAACTGTAAAGTCAGAAATGTGGTCTATAGTATAAGATGTACAGATGGACGATGCAGTAACAAGACAACGACGTACATAGGCGAAACAGCGCGGAGCATAGGAGAGCGGATAAATGAACATTGGAGGGAACTTAAGGAAGAGAAGAGCTCATCAGTTCTGTACCAGTACGTTGAGCAGAAACACAGAGGCTCACTCAACAACATACAAAGACTTGTGAGTGGATTTGGTAGACGGAAACTGAAAGAAGCCCGTCGTATATGTAGATATGTATATGTGTATGTGTGTGTATATGCTTGTGCGTCTGTTTGTCCCCCCAGCATCGCTTGACAACCTATGCTGGTGTGTTTATGTCCCCGTAACTTAGCGGCTCGGCAAAAGTAGCTGATAGAATAAGTACTAGGCTTACAAAGAATAAGTCCTGGGGTCAATTTGCTTGACTAAAGGTGGTGCTCCAGCATGGCCACAGTCAAATGACTAAAACAAGTAAAAGAGTAAAAGAGTAAACTGGCTGATTGGCACTTGGAGGGGCAAGCCCATGCTCTTGGACAGCATGGCACTCCGTCACTTACAACGTCGAGGGTTCCAGTTGATCCGATCAACGGAACAGCCTGCTCGTGAAATTAACGTGCAAGTGGCTGAGCACTCCACAGACACGTGTACCCTTAACATAGTCCTCGGGGATATTCAGCATGACACAAAGTGTGACAAGGCTGGAAGTGTGAGAGAAAGTTGTGGTGGAAGAGTACAGCAGGGTTCACCACCATCCCCTGCCGGAGCCTTGTGGAACTTAAGGTGTTTTCGCTCAATAAACACACACAACGCTCAGTCTGGGAATCGAAACCGCAATCCTATGACCGCGAGTCCGCTGCCCTAACCACTGGGCCATTGCGCCTCCACATATCTAT
>NC_068991.1:50394803-50397747 GCF_001194135.2 Octopus bimaculoides
ATACATAAATGTATACAAACATATTTACAAAGACACACGTGTGTATGCGCGCGCGTGGGTGTTTGTAAGAGACAGAGTGTGAGTGAGTCAAGGGCTGTGTTGTCATATGCATACATCCAAAGATGTATGTATATTTATGCATGTACGTATACATGACAACAAACCTCTCTCTCTCACTCACACTCTGTCTCTTACAAACACACACATACATAAATGTATACAAACATATTTACAAAGACACACCTGTGTATGCGCGCGCGCGTGCGTGAGGGGTTCCACAATCGCCATTTATTTCAATTACTCTTGTGAGGATATTCACGTAAATCATTTTTATCATTTAATCCCCCATTTTAATTTTCGTAAAAGTTTCCAAGTACCAACGAGGCTTTTTGGCACATCTTCAATTTTCCCCATTCATGAGAGGCACCCAGCCATCATTCATCTGAGAGTCCATCTACAGAATGTCCTCAAATTTCTATACAGCATATTTTGCCTTTTTTTCTTTACGTATATAAGCAACAATTTCATTCCCGAGCAACGCCCGGTGCCTCTGCTAGTCTACTATATAGGTTACATATATAGAGCAGTACATCTTATACATAAATGGCAATTTCTTTCTGTTGATCTGTCTGTTACCATCTTGCTGCTTACACCAGCAAAGTAATCTTGAGAAAAAATTGCATACATGTTAAACTAACATCCAGTTCAATTATAGGCTAGTTGGATTTCAGTAAAAATCTATAATGGGCCCCTCTAGAAAGGGAGCTAGTTTTTGATAAAATGAAAAGGGTGCAAAAAGTGTTAGGGTGAGGGAAATGTGGTGGCATAGTGACAGTGGGTTGATAACGTCAATACAGCTGCCATTCACAGATATACATGTGACACTGCATACATACTTTCATAAATACATAGATACATGTATACATGCACACACACACATGCACATACACATAACTAACTTTTAAAATGCTGAGGAATGGAAAGAAAGGTGGGTGTGAGGAATAGGTAGCTTTAACAAGAGAGTAGTTAGGTGGCTTTTCTGCTGTCCATTGCAAAGAAACACTCACACACAGACACATACACACACACATACATATATACATACACACATGTCTACTATACACCATTTTAAACTCGTGATTACTTGCGTGTATGTTTGTAAATGTGCATGTGTGTGTATGTATGTGTGTGTATTTCAGTGTGTGTGAGTGTGTATGTATGTATGTATGTGGTGTGTGTGTATGTGGTGTGTGTGTGTGTGTGTGTTTGTGTCTGTGTGTGACATCTTATGACTGTCTGTCTCTCTACTTTTGTAGGGTCTTTCTTGTTGCTGTCACATATTTTGAAACTTTTAAATTACGTAAGAATTTTCAAATTTGGTACATTGAAATAATTTTCCACGTTAAATCTGATTTTGTTATTTCCAGAAAAATTGCAGAAAAATTATACTGAGGTTTAAAGTTTAATGGGTTTTACCTTATCAGAAAACAGGATCTATCTGGGAGCTGGCATTTTCTGCATGATAGCTGTCTATCAGAAAATGAAAGCAAAATCATTATGAGGAGAAATTTTTATTAAACAAAACATTACGACAGCCAAATTTGTAAGAACTTCTGAAATTTTTATAAGTTTTAATAAATAAAGTCATGTGAAATGATTGAACAGACATGTAAATAATTTTAAAAAGAAAAATATCCCCAGTGATGTCTTTTTGTGAAAAATTGCACAAATCTGTCCTGATCAAGAGGCCTATCTGTTGGGGAAGGCATGGTCTGACATGGAATAAACAAAAAATTATATAAGACATTCTATTGTAAAAAAAAACCCAGCAACAATGGGATATTCAGCTAAGTACATACGTACGTACAGACGGACGGACAGACAGACGGACGGACGGACGGACGGACGGACGGATGGGACTAGAGAGTGGGTACAGAATGAAAGAATGAGGGAAATAAGGCAGAGGTGTTAGAAGAGGCAATGATTTTTAAAAAATTCGTTATTTTGAAAATTACATCAGACAGAAGAGAAAAATTTAACAATAGAAATATTGAAATGCTCAACATCTGGAATCCATTCTGCACTGTTTTGCTTCGTTTAATCTCTTATATAAGCAGTGAGATTGACCATTGTCAGTAGGTCAAGACTTAACCAACTTCACAATTAACATAAATAAATGAGTGTAGGACAAAAGCCTCCAAGGACAAAAGCCTTCTAGGACAAAAGCCCCACGGTTATATTTTTCGGTTGTTTTTTTGTTTTTTCACCTTTTACTTGTTTCAGTCATTAGACCGTGGCCATGCGTGAGCACTGCTTTGAAGAATTTTTAGTTGAATGTATCAATGCCAGAAGTTTTTTTTTTACTTTTACTTGTTGCAGTTATTAGACTGCGGCCATGCTGGGGCACCACCATGAAGAATTTTTAGTCAAAAGTATTGACACCAGAATTGTTTTTATTTTTTATTTTTACTTGTTGCAGTTATTAGACTGCGGTCATGCTGGGGCACTGCCTTGAAGAATTTTTAGTTGTAGAAAAATCAGCATTTTAAAATTTAAATTTCAAGTCTTTTGTTTCCTTCTCTCAGCACTTGCAGATTAATGAGAATGAGCTGACCTTTTGAACTTTCTCCGGCCGTTGAAAGTCTAACAGAATTATGGTGCCGAAGGCTAATCATTCAGACGTACTTCTTATCATTTTTATGTTTCTACACATTTCTTGAAGTAAATGTTTTCCCTTTTGTTAGAATTCAGACAATATGTACATTGAGTAGTACATATTCATTTTCAATTGAATATATTTTTACTTAAAAATTGGAATTTTGGAAAAATAAAAGTAGTTTTTTTTTTTACAACCGCGATTTCCGTTTTTGTTTACATGAAGTTATTTAAAAAATCTTTTTTAAGATTTGGCTATTATTTCTAGCATGTGGAGAGACCTTCTAGG
>NC_068991.1:50399070-50403401 GCF_001194135.2 Octopus bimaculoides
CCGTTATTCATAAAGATGCCTTGTTGCTGTTGAGTAAAATTTGAAATAAACACTAAAATATTTGTAATACTAATACATCTGTAACGACCGTGCGATCAGGAGATGGGTGACGAGGAATGGTTCCTTTAGCACGAAATGAGGTTAAATGTATATATAACAGAGAGAGAAGTACGCTTCACATCAATGCACTGTGTTAGATAGATCAAGTATTATACAAATTTAGGCACTGTCATAGGCCAGCAACAGGCATGCAGGCAGACAGACAGATACTTCACTAGCAGTGAGCACTTTCACTTCTGACAGCTAATAGCATGACAGTGCCCAAATTTAACCTCACTTAAAATGTCTACAGCATTAAAGAGAAACTGTTTAAACTTTCATAAAATGTAACTAAAACGAATTATTGATTTAATCTTATTTTCATTGTGAATTGTTAAATAACTTGAAAGATTGAACATTATTTGGATTTTTTTTTTTAAATGCAGTACTACTTATATATTATAATATGCTGCATGCATATATCCCTCGATTTTATAATGATTTTATTGTGAAGATGAATAAATTCACGTTTTCTGTGGCTGTGAAGATAGTTGTGGTCAAAAGGAGATGACGGCAAAGAATATTTTTATTGCATTAAAATTTATATCTTCAACACTAAACCTGGACATTCTCGGTGTAAATTTCAGCTTTCAAAAAAAGTGTTACATATTTGTGACTAACGTCTGTATGTCAATAGTGGTGAGTTGGTAACTAGTGGTGTTGATAGTTATTTGTTGTTGCTAGTAGTGGCATAAGGAGTGTCAACAGTGTGTGTGTGTGTGTGTGTGTGTGTGCGTTTACTATTCATTATGGTAATTTTGCAGTAAGATAAGTCCTGTTTCCTGCGCAATTTCAAAATTCCGCCAATTAATAATGCTTTCTTTTGTTAGCTACAGAAGTATCAGAGAAAAGAAGTTTTTTTTTACAAAAACGGGTTACATAAAGCTAACAAATGAAGGGTAAAACCAAATATGTTCACTCATTGTCATCAGATATTATGAGGACAAATTATAAAACTGGGAGAGGTCAAATTTTAGTACGAAACCAACAATTTTAGTGGGAGGGATTTAGTAAGTTACATTGACCCTAGTACTTAACTAGGTATTTTATTTCACCGATCCCGAAATGACGAAAATCAAAGTTGGTTACTGCAGAATTTGAACTCAGATCGCAAAGAACAGGAGGCGTTGTCTCTGAGCATGTTTTTTTCCCACACACTGACGATTCCGCCAACTCGCCACAACAATAATGATAATATGCCATGCATACTGTGAATGGGTGCACCAAGCTCGCCCAAAAGGAATACAAAAGAAAACAATAACGCCGCGAGAATGATTCACTAGAAGACGTGTTGCATGTATGGATTAGATTGTATGCGGCTTTCGATCATTACGAAGGACTCGGCCGAAAGCCGAATCCGCCCTAAACCCCGGCAGTAGCTGTTTGAAAACCTCTATAACTCCACCATAACTCAGACACTTAGAATGTGATGAATAATTTCGTAAGTCTGTACGTATCTCGGACAGATCAAGTTGACAGCATTTCTATGATTGTAATGTTAGTCACGAACCGGGCAAGGATTCTTGGAAGTTATTCTTAGTTTTGGGGCTGAAATACATTTGAAATTTGCCAGCCAGTTGATTCTGGCAGACACCCAGATTTTCCCCAAAAATGGTGTCGCCCTCTTTTACCATTAGTCCACTAACATGGACATTCTACCAGAACTGTTACTCGATTAGTCAAGATATAAGTGCTTGTCAACGTTTCTGTCGCTAGTCTTGGTCTTGGGTTGTTTCACGCCTGCTACGCAGTCAGAGACCTGTGAGGGAAAGCATTTGACAAAAGATGATCGCACCTACTTACCGTCTCGGATGTTGTAACTTCAGTGCTTGCCTACAAATCAGACCATGCATGCCACGCTGCGGATGTTAACAGCAGATGGTTCGTCTAACTAATGGCACGCGTTCTTTTCACGAGAAGTAAAAATGCTAATGCTCCAATGTGGTTAAACGAAAACCTGAGTAAGGCACAAGAACCAGTCGGTGATAAATGATATAAGCATTTACCCCCTTTGCCTGAGCTTTCAATGATAGATTCCTCTCAGCCCATTTCTGGATGAAACACTCTGCTCATAGCCCCGTCCCAGTTCATATCCACCTGGAGACCTGGATCAAATCAGACCTCGAGCAATATAACGAATCGTCAGCTCAGTGCTTCACGACCAGGGCCGGCCCTGGAGTTGCTGGCGCCCCGGGCAAGTTGAACATCGGCGTGTGCAAGCTGACGGTCGTGGAAATTTCCTTGTCTTTGTCACGCCCCCATTGACGCCCCCTAGCACATGGCACCTAGCAAATGGCGCGCCGCACGACTGCCTGAGTTGCCGGTGCCTTGAGTCGGCCCTGTTCACGACCTTGGCCGCCAGTATAGATTGCTTCAACAGGTACCGAGATGCAAGTTTATCAAATTGTCCGAGTTAATTTTTTTTTCTCTTGTTACCGCCTCCTTTTCTTTTAGCATGGTGTCAACCACTATCGTCTTCAACACTATCGTGTAGCCGTCATCCTTCATAAGCCTTCGCAGCTGTTTTGCCTTCCACTTCGAACAGGATGCTTTCAAAAATTCCAGTTTATTAAGCAATGACTCGAGAGTTAAAGAAAGACGTTCTAGTGTTCGATTTGAAACGGTTCCAATAAGTAACCATTGAGCCTGATCATCAAGCACCGCCTGCATTGAAGACAACCGTCGCGTAACCCCCCACCACACATAGCAAAGCCCAGATTGAATGCCTGAAATTGTTTGGAAAAGGCTCTGAGCAACAACTACGATATTCACGTCAACACAATAATATCTATGTCGGTATAAAATGACAGGTCATATAAGGAATAAGATGGGTTTTTTTTGTTTGTGCGTTTAAACAAAAAAAAAACCCTGCCATTTAATTTCTTTTTCTCTTCCTTTAAGTTGAGATATACAGAAATGATAACAAAAGAAGAAAAAAAAGAAGTAGATAAAGTTTCATGGTATTTTGTATGATCTACTAAAACGGAGATAAGAGTAATGACCTACAAAAGCTTGTAAACAGGCAGGACAATGATTTAGCAAAAAAGTGGGAATTTCCCAACTTGTAAATGACAAGCAATGACGCGCCCGCACTCACGCACGCACACACACACACACACACACACACACACACACACACACATACAATATATATATATGTATATATCGCAAGTGTTGGCGTCGTTTAAATTATTGTTCCACATAATGTGGGCGCGCGCGCATTGTATGTGTATCAACTAACGAATTAAACCTTACTTAACATATAAATGATTATAAATCATAAATTTATCATAGTTTTTAACTATTTCTGAATAGGTTTGTGTATGTGTATACGTATATACATATATATACGCATACACGCGCGCGCGTTAGCAATGCATCCTGGCGTTGCCCGAGTGTTATGACGCAGGGGTTTTCAAGCTGTGGTCCGCGGACCACAGGGGGGGGGCGCAAGGACAAGACAGGGGGTCCGTAGACAGCAAATACTTTTTATGCGCAATTTGATTTTATATATGTTTTTTAATCGAAATCTTTTAATTGACAATAAACCTATTTGTTAAACACTGTTAAATAAATAAATGTAAAAATATATGTTATTTTAAGCAAATATTTATGTGTAAATTTCATAAGCGTTTATAAGGGAGTCCCTAAGGTAAAGCCTGAAATATAAAGGGATCCGCAAGTCAAAAAGTTTGAAAACCCCTGTTATGACCTACAGCCACATAGTATTATTTGTTCCTTTCTTATGGGCAGAGTGGAGGCGCAATGGCCCAGTGGTTAGGGCAGTGAACTCGTGGTCTTAGGATCGCGGTTTCGATTCCCAGACCGGACGTTGTGAGTGTTTATTGAGCGAAAACACCTAAAGCCCCATGAGGCTCCAGCAAGGGGTGGCGGTGAACCTTGCTTTACACTTTCACCATAACTTTCTCTCACTCTTTCTTCCTGTTTCTGTTGCACCTGTATTTCAAAGGGCCAGCTTTGTCACATTCTGTGTCACGCTGAATCTCCCCGAGAACTATGTTACGGGTACACGTGTCTGTGGAGTGCTCAGCCACTTGCACGTTAATTTCACGAACAGGCTATTCCGTTGATCGGATCAACTGGAACACTTGTCGTCGTAACCGACCGAGTGCCAACATATGGGCAGAATCGTTACAGCTGATATACAGTGAACTGGATTACTGGCCTAATGGAAGTTATTGTCTGTTTAAAAGTGAAGGAGAGGGTACAAT
>NC_068991.1:50404355-50408431 GCF_001194135.2 Octopus bimaculoides
CATGAACGTAAGTCCTTATGCTCATTGATCTACGCAGGATTGCGCCTAAGGACTCGTGCTCTGGTTTCTATAAGGATAATCTGGATCTCGACTGAAGAGAGAAAACTCCGAATGACCTGTCTGTGTTTTCTTTGTATCGTCTATCTGTATGTTTTGTCCCTTCCGTGTATCACCTAACTGTCTGGATGTTTTGCGTCCTTGTCCCATTTTGCATTATTTATACACACACACACACACACACACATATAATATATTATATATATGCATGTATGTATATATGTATGTATATATGTATGTATGTGAGATAATAGTTTCAGTATTAAAATGAAACTATTAAAGTGAAAATAACTGGCATTACAATGGAGAGATGTTGTTGTTTCACTTTTGACACGTAATACTGAAATAGTGGAGGAGGTATGATATTGCTTTGGGCTCGCATTAGGCAAAGAGTTAAAAAAATTTTGGGCCTATAACACTACATGGACACTAAGTAAGGCAAGTGTAAAATTTGAATGAAATTGGTTGTGTAGTTCTTTAGGGATTCACACAGACAGACAGACACACATTCTCATTTATATATATATATATATATTTATATATATTGTGTGTTATGTGAATTTATGGAAAGGTATCCCCAAATTTGTTGAGTTCTATGGGATACCTTTCCATAAATTCACATAACACACCATATACAAGTATTATTTTCATATTCCCAAACTTACGCCAGTAAGCTACCAGCAAAATATGAAGCATCTTTATTAGAAATCGGTTTTTTTTTTGAACCCTCCAAATTAAAGGACGAAATATAATTCAACATTTAATACACACACACACATACACGTCGAAGTTCAACTTGCTCTAGAGCTGACCCTACTCTGCAGAGACTGAAGATCAGGAGTTGGCTCTGGACTTGCGCAATTGGCGTTTTCTTTGTGTTGTGTTCGTAGGAGATAGCATCTCTGTTGGTGCGGCTTCACCAGGCAGGGCAGTCTTGCGTTTGTGTTTCCCAGGTGTCGAGGTTGATTTTAAAGCTCTTCAGTTAGGTTTCGAATGTGTCCTTGAAGCGTCTATTTTTTTTCTGTCCACCTCGTGTACGTTTGCCTTCTGCCAGTTTGCTGCAGAACAATTTCTTAAGGTGGCGTCTGTCGGGCATCCGGACACGCAGTATGTAGATGCTTGGCAGATCAGCTCGAGAGAGGACGTTTATGCCTGGGACCCTGTCTTGCCAAGAAATCTTCAGCAGCTTTTTCGGGCAGTTCTTATATACACACGCGCAGATTTTTCCAGATTTTTATACTTTAGTTTTGGTTTCAAATTTTAGCACAAGGCCAGCAATTTATGAGGAGGGGGAAGTTTATTACATCAACCCCAGTGCTTAACTGATACTTATTTCATCGACCCCGAAAAAATGAAAGGCAAAGTTGACCTCGGCGGAATTTGAACTTAGACCATAAAGACGGACGGAATGCCACAAAGCATTTTGCGCAGCTTGCTAACGAATATTAGAGGCGTACATTATACATTAGAACAAGCTTGGTGAAAAAGTTATTGGAGATTCTTTGTAGCATGTGTGTGTGTGTGCGTGTGTGTGCGTGTGTGTGCGTGCGTGTGTGCGTGTGTGTGTGCGTGCGTGTAATATTATTCTATTATTAACGTTAATGCTTGTTTATTTTAGACTCACTTTTTTGCCCCCACTCCAGAGTCAGTTCTGGTGAAGTAGTGAATTGGACAGCACTGTATCTTATTTGCATATCTTGTCGTGAAGTGGGTTTATCAGATATATAAGCAAAAAAGTTGTCTAATTATTCTTTTAACACAGCGGCATTTACTCCTCATAGACCTCCGATGACTGAAAATTTGCATGCTTTTGATTTTTAAAATTTGCGTGCCTTTGATTTCTAAACTGTTACAATACTGGGTCCTTACTCTAGACTGAGAGCGCAGGATCTATGGTACGATGTAAAGGTGCCCAGTCCAGTGATTGACATAGCTTTCAATCGCAAAGCTGGGTACTAGACCTTCCAGGATCAGCCTACATATATATCACTGCATATCTTTTGCGTCACCTCTCTGTTGCACTGAGGCAATCTTCTTGGTGTAGTGGTATTGGATTACCACGAGTCATGTCCTTAATTTGACTGTCTGTGGCGACCATGATTAGGAGCAGTGATCTAGGCAACTGAGACCATATTCTTTTCTCAACTTTTAAGGAAAATTTGTAGCAAGTCCGATTCAGCGATACCAGATCTCTCAAGCCTCAGACTCGCCATTTCAATTTTTCAAACCTGTTACACCTTGCAATTCGCTGATTTTTCACATTAAACATGCTTTTGTTTTTTTGTTTTTTTATTTCCTTCTCTGTCAGGAACAGCAATTGATATTTTCTTTAAACATATCTATCCTTGCTTGTATTAATAACCGATCTGTTTTCCTCTAAAATATTTCTGTTCACACACACACACACACACACACACACGCATGCATGCACACATTATACTTCAACATATTTTCTACCCAGAAACCTACACTCCTATATACTCACTTTTTCTCGTATCTGTACACTCTCATACCTCACCAGTCACACACTTGATATTTTCCACACCTTATCTTCTCGTACAATCACATGTTCCATGCACCGCACGTACTCACACGTACTCACACACACACACACACACACACACACACTTCACTCATCCTCTATATACCCATACTATACTCTCTGAGATGTTGTACACACACCTAACCCATCCTATAAACGCATTCACACACACAGCGATACTCACACTCAAACGCCTAACTTCCTTTCTCTTACACACATGCTTCACACGTTTTACTTCGTTCACATCATCATCCATACCCACACCCTTGCACACACCGCCCTTTAATTGTTCCTAATTATTCATGTATTCATTATTTGTACAACTTTACTCGCACACTTCACTCCTTATTCACTTACATACACGTACAACTGAATCAACATTGTTTGTTTTTATTTCTGTTCTTACAATTTTCTTCCCTTCTATTTTGACGAAGGACTACCACCCGAAACGTTGACTTCCATTCCATTCCTCCACGACGTTAAATACATTGATTTTTTTTTCCTTGTCCATAGTTTTGTAACCTTTTCATTTGTTTTTACTTTATTTTTCTCGTGTTCCACTGTGCTATTAAAAAGAAATACAGTTTATAAATTTAAGTCTCATTCATGTATGTAGTTTTCCTACTCTCTACCGACGACAAAATGCTTCCGGTATTTTTTTATTTATAAGTTTGTATTTCACTCAAATATCCTGTTTACAAACAAGAAAACAACTAATACGAATAAAAAAATATCATTCAAGACAGTGGAAGTGTTATTTAACTTTTTGATGCTGCTAAATTTACACATTATACCATCATTCCAGAAACTGCTTCCTGTGATTATCTTTTCGATAAGGTTCTATTGTTTGAAGCCATCACGTAGAGAGAGCTTCTTGTTATCTTCCGATACACTGCATCCTCCACAGAGATTCTTTACGTATATCTATAATGAAGTGTCTCTCTATTACGTCTCAAATTAACAAATATCAGGACTCTACCACCACTACCACCAAAAAATATGCGTGAAATAGTCCACCCACCTCTTTTATTAATGAAAAGGCAAGAGATAATTGGCATTCAAATGATTCTTCTTTGCATGTTATTGTACGCTGTCATCACCTTTGATGGGTTGTCATCACTATTCATGAACTGTCATCACCTTTCATGGGCTACCACTAAACTTGGTGGGTTGTCATCACCTTTAATGGGCTGTCATCGCCTTGATGAGCTGTCGTAAGCCTTCACAAGCCTTGTCATGCTGTTGCCTAAATTCAAAAACCTTAATACAATTTTAATTTGATTTTAACGTGGCAGTTTGCCTACCATACTTTTCCGTTCTCATCGCTCCTCTCTCCGTGTGGAGCGCTGGGCAAATGCTTTCTACTCAATATACGTTTTCTTATATGCAGGTGTGTATGCATATCTATACATGCTTATATGCATGTATGTATATGTATACATACATAAATATATACATACATACATATATATATATA
>NC_068991.1:50409442-50412444 GCF_001194135.2 Octopus bimaculoides
ATGAGTCTTCAAAGAAAGTTGCTCTCCTAAATTCTAAAATATAATTTAGGAATTATGGAGGGTCAAAGTTGGGAACAAAAAAAATGACAGCGGAGAAATACAAGGAAACCGAACGAAAACAAACAAGGAGTGCCGTTAGACCAGAACGAGAGGAAAATAGTGAACGCTGGGAGAAACATGTTTTTAAAGAGAAAAGATCCTTCTCTCCTATCTTTTCTCTTTTCAAAAAATAATAAACCTGCCTGAGAACTACGTTAAAGGTACGCGTGTATGTGGAGTGATCAGGTACTTGCACGTTAATTTCACGAGCAGACTGTTCCGTTGATCGGATCGACTGGAACATGCGTCGACGTAACCGACGAAGTGTCAGCTTTTTTACGTGTGTATGTATGTAAGCATGCATGTATGTACGTATGTATCCATGTATGCATGCAGGCATATATGTATACACGTATGCATATATGTATGTATGTATGTATGCATGTATGTATGCATGTATGCATACATGTAAGCATGTATGCATGCATGCATACGTAGCAGAACGGATTGACAAAATGTAACCATTGTTCTGATTGGTTATTTTCTAGGTGCAAATTGTTCCCTAAACAATTGCGCCTACTTACACGGTCAACTAATCAGAGGCGCTAAAATGGATCACGTGTTCTCTTGGCGGATAAACATTCACCAACTTCTGGAAACCTCCTATTCTCTTTAAGAAGGACAATTTTTTGCAGTTCTATGTCTTTGGCACGCGCCACTGACCACACATGCATCTCATCTCCAACAAAGATGTCCTGACACTAGCCAGTCTCCGCTCTCATCATCTCCACCAGACGCCTGTCTACATCATTGCAGTAGGAAGATCTCACGACCACAGACCAAACAGCGCTTCTACACGATATCAACAGTCCAGCCTAACTACGAAGTTCTCTCATATCTATGTAATAACCTGTTATGTTATGTTGATTCACGTATGGCAATAATTGCATTTTATAACAGAGAACAGAGCGTCGCTTACCAATTCATTTCATTTCAAGTTGTATATATGTAAGTACGACCGTGCGAACCAAAAGGAGAAATGGTGACGAATGGAAAAACAGGCTCCTTTATTAAACGCGTCACACGGTCGAACACAAAAATATAAAATGATAAATATGTTATACTTCGATAACATAGAGAACTTAGAAATGCCAGTAAGGAAGACGATATTGACACAACCGATAGAGAGAAATAACAGTAAGATTTATTGGAGCATTAAACTGTATGTCTGTCTGTGTGTGAATGCGACATAATAAAACACATTAAAGACAGGCCGTCATGTAAACAAAAGAGTGTGTGCAAGTAATACATGTATGTGAATGCGTGAGATACAGCGGATAGAAAAGAGTCAGTAACACGGATAAGAATTTAAGATACCAGTTCTTTGTTAGAGTACACAGTGGTAAGTGTCTGTATATAAGAAGTTAAGGCGTGTGGGGCAGAGCGATCACTCGTCGTGATGTTAGGGCTTCTATGCCAAGCCGGGTTGAATACAGATGTTCTTCGCAGGCTAAATTCTTGGCTATTATTTTTCGTGGCGAAGCGATTAACACAAACAGGGTCGAAGAGAAGTGCTGCGGTTAGCTGTTGGTAGCTTGTGTACGTGTAGAGTCATGTTGACGCTGGCGGCGATGCTGGTAGTACGTAGAGTCGTGTTGACGCTGGCGACGATGCTGGTAGTCGTAGTTGGATGATGGTGTCGATGTCGTCGCTGGAACTGGCTGGTTGTGTTACGCGTGTGTGGCCGGCGGCCAGATCTAAGAGATCTGGGGCGCGACGACTTGGCGGGTATAATTTAGTCTATTTATAGCTGAAGGTAGGCTCCAGAGAAGCATTAGAAAAACACTATCACGTGACCTTATTAGGGGCTATGGTTGGTCAGTTTGCGTCCTGGGGCGAACGGGTGGAGATAATTTACCCGCGCAAAGAATAGTCAGTCACGTGATGGATACAGCATGCTGCTCTCTGCTACGCCCGAACTTGTTAATATTTATACTAGTGGGAAAGAGTGGTGTTCACTACATATATATCTCATTCTAACACATTATCCTCATTAACCAACTTCATTATAAGTGGTGACAGCGAGCTTAAATATCTTCGTCATACATGTATGCATGCATACATGTATGTATATATGTATGCATGCATGCATGCATGTATGTATGTATGTATGTATGTATGTATGTATGTATGTATGTATGTATGACTGCCAGTTCAACCACATATATTTTATTTCGCCCGAACAATTTCTCATCGCTTTACTAAATAGCATTAAATGGTCTATTACTCAGGAATTGGGTTGAGGTGTGTATGGGAGGGGGAATTTCTGTTTTCAGCGTCCTAAATTAAGACTAATGAGTTTTTATAATAGTTGTTTTCTAGACAATGATGTTTATAGAAATGCAATTCTAAACAACGGTGTTATGGAGTTATTGGGAAACCCATTTCTGGCAGTATGGCAAACACAGTTCAGGTTTGTGAGACCCAAATTAGGAACGTGTTTGGGATTAAGGAAGTTATACAAGCGTTGGTTGTATAGCGCCATATTAATAGGATGTGCGTGTAATGTTTACTCACGATTCTTGTGAACTCAGGACACCAAACACTGAGATTGTTGGATGGATGACAATCAAAAAAATCTCGAATAATTGCTGCTACACACATTCATACGTAATTACAGTAGTTAAACCTGTAATCGAAAAGTAAGTAAGTTCTGTATGATTATGCAGACGTGAACAATTTTCCACAAATGGTTTCAATACGGTTTTGGCGAAGGGATTTGGAAGAGTTGGATGAAGGTTCTCCAGTGGTTTTCTTTCATATCAACTAAATAGGTTAATGTAAAGATTGACTTCCGTTAACGAAAACAAACAAAAAGCAACCTCCAGGGTGTTAAAACTGTAAGAAACGAATATGAAAAAAAATATTTGCGCAAACGAACGTGTGGTGGTAGTGTGTGTGTG
>NC_068991.1:50413581-50414811 GCF_001194135.2 Octopus bimaculoides
ATTAGGGTTAGGGTTAGGGTTAGGGTTAGGGAAAACGAACACACGTGCGTTGCCTCTGCAAAATGTCAGAAGTAATGGAGATTAAATACGCTTTACACCGCTTAAATTGCCAAAGGAGTAAGTATAAACAGCTGAATACCTGTCAGTGATTGGTTGAAATTATCGAAATAAGACAATTTCTTACATGAAATAAATTCGAATACAAAATTTTTTTTCTGTTCTATAACACAAAATAGATAAGTATACGAAGTTTGAAAGTCTTTCGGTACCAAAAACACTACATAAAACATAAATGAAAACTGGTGCTCCCGTTTTGAACAAGATCCAAAATTACATTTATATGATACATTAAAAAAAATTTTTGAAGATAATTGTAAACAGTGACAAAAACCACAAAGAGCCAACGATTCTGATAGAAGCAATTACCTTACTGTCAATTGCACTGGAGTAATCCCAATCAAAATACAAGTTTAGTCACCGGCTCAGCATCTATGTTTGTGTTCTTCATTCCAAAATAATAAAGACTTTAACATACTTCCGAAATGGGACTTCATCCATGTGTATCCGCGTGCGTATATGTGTGTGGGGGTGGGGTGCAAGAAAAAAATTTACGGAAATAAACTTGCACAATGTTACACCTCTGAATTTCTTTTTAATTATGATAATGAAACAAGAAGTTTACTCCTTGTCACCAAAATTAATTCTCCTTGCATTTTCTCTCTTTCTCAATATTCAGTTAAAGAAAGAATATGTTGTTACCAACAACGTTAAAACTTTAGTAACTTGATCGATCTGTCATTGAACCAGGATTTTAATTTCATTTGATACACATTTTGCTATCGCTTATATGGAGAATTGCAAACATGGCATATAAAGATAACTTATTTTAATAGAAATTTTATGAGTACATTTCTGTAAATGTTTTTCTTGCGCACCAACACCAACACACACCTGCACGCGGGTACACTGGATACACGCGGACACAACATGCCCGCGGATACACATAGGCTAAGTCCCATTTTGGAAGTATTATTCTATTATTTTTCGTTTTGGGATTTGGTTTGCAAGATTTTTTATGTGATTTCGTGTGTTGAAGCATATTCTGTTGTGTCTGGGGAGAGTCATTTTCTTATTGTGCCTTAAAATTTAACACACTCAGCGGTAAAATTTCCACTTATTTCTTATTTTTATTTTCCTAAAATTTTCGTTGCGTCTTGCAACCTTTTCAAT
>NC_068991.1:50415021-50416246 GCF_001194135.2 Octopus bimaculoides
AATCTATGCTGTTTGAAAGGTGTTTCTATAAAATTTCAATAAAAGCTATCCATTTTCCTGAAAATTATGAGGGGTAAAAAACGGATCGTGTGAATTTTCGGAAAAAATTTTCCTCGGGAATGTCTTTATAATCGTAATTTGTGCCATTTGAACGGTATTTCTATAAAATTTCATCAATATATATCCATTTCCCTGAAAGTTGTGAGGGAAAAATTGGATCTTGTGAATTTTCTGAAAGTCCTCTCCCCGCCGACCCACAATTTTTTCATTTTGCATATTCGTTTTCAACACAGTTTTTAACACCTTTTTTTTTTTGTTAACGGGAATGTTTATGTTAATTTTAAAATTTGCCAACAAAATCTTATAAAATGACAGTGTTCTAAACGATGTACATGTTTATATGTTATAAATGAAAACTTATAACGTGTACTCAATTGTAGACATACTTGGAAAATTTCCATTATATGTAAACGCAAGAAATCTAACAGTTTTCGGAATTTGACAAGAAAAGAAAAAATGGGTTAACCTCATTCAACGGATCACCCAGTAACTTCTTTGTCTCAATTCATGCCGTTAACCAATAGGCGAATTGTTGGCCTACTTGCGTAGAATGAGTAAGGGGAAGTCCTTCTGTTCATAAATTTTTTATTTTATTTTTAAATATGTAAATACTCCGTATCTCTTATATAAATATCAAAAACTATTGCCAACCGAACAAAGCTGGTTTCAGCGGCACGCACGCTGTTGAAGAGATTTAAACAAGGCTGCCAATGGGATTTTCTGAAACACTCCAGGAGAAAAAATCCAGATTATAAAAATATTGAGTTTAAATAGAAATATATAAACATAATAGCGAGAGTCCTCATTTCCCGTAATACATCTTGAAAGAGCAAATGATTCGTAATTTTCGGGGGTTTTTAATAATTCTTTCCTTTTGTTTTTTCTTTTTTTCTTTTTTTTTTTTTTGCTTACAGCAAAACGTCCTTCATTCTTTTCTATGCTCTCACATATTACATTCCATAGCATTTCTAGTAAAAGATTGTTTTACAAGGAATTTATCTTTTTCAGTTTCTGCTTTTAAAGAATAGGTGCTCATTGTTTTGAAAATACTTATTCGATGTACGATAGCAAATATGGAAAGATTGTGAAACTAGTCCGCAAATTTGACAACAAATTATATTTTAAATTATAAAGCCTATTTTATCTTTTATCTCTTACTTACTTC
>NC_068991.1:50417192-50418166 GCF_001194135.2 Octopus bimaculoides
TGTGAGTGTTTATTGAGCGAAAACACCTTAAGCTCCACGAGGCTCCGGCAAGGGATGGTGGCGAACCCTGCTGTACTCTTTCACCACAACTTTCTCTCACTCTTACTTCCTGTTTCTGTTGTGCCTGTAATTCAAAGGGTCAGCCTTGTCACACTGTGTCACGCTGAATATCCCCGAGAACTACGTTAAGGGTACACGTGTCTGTGGAGTGCTCAGCCACTTGCACGTTAATTTCACGAGCAGGCTGTTCTGTTGATCGGATCAACTGGAACCCTCGACGTCGTAAGCGACGGAGTGCCAACAACAAGCAATAACTTCTCCAGTGATAACCCAAAGTACTTAGTTTAGTTTCTGTCACAATGAATAAAAAATGGTAATGTCTCTTGTAGAATGATTGATGTAGCAAATAGGTTGCGATCATAAGCTACCTTTGTGTCTAAGATCTTTAATTTAGCAATAAATTCCATCTTCTTTGAAAGGAAACTATTCTCTTTATTGAATACAATGTTCCGCTTAGAATGTGAAACAATGGTTTCAAAATCTTCTAATAACTGACCTCATATTAAATATGCTGTTATCTTTACTCCTACGTAAACATCATTTATAATTTTCTAATAACTTTCATTGTTTGAATCAATTTCATATAATTTAATGTTCTTCGGTAATTCATATACACATTTTTTTTCTTTAACTTGTCTCACTCATTAGACTGCAGCCATGCTGGGGCACAACCTCAAAAATGTTTTGTAGAATGAATCGAGCCCAGTACATTTTTTCTTTTCTTTTTTTTACGCCTGGTTCTTTTTCTATCAGTCACTTTTGACGAACCTCTAAGTTATGAGGACTTAAACACACCAACACCGGTTGTCAAATGGTGATGGGAGGACAAATGCAGACACACACACACACACACACACACTACACAACACACATATACATACATACATACATACATACATACATACATATATATA
>NC_068991.1:50418176-50418919 GCF_001194135.2 Octopus bimaculoides
AGATTTAATCAAGAGATTAAATGTGGTACTTAAAATGTTTGTGGCACCAGTATTTGGTAGGGTAAAATCCAAAATCAAAATCAAGAGATTTGGTGAATTAAATTTGAAGAAAAGCAACAAAAATGTATTAGGCTATAGCAGTACGTACGTTTCGTACAAGCTTCATTTATTTATGTAGTGAGAACACCACATGAGATGTGCAATGAAAATGTACTCCTCAGCTGCATAATTATATACGACGGGGCTTTCAGTTTCTGTCGACCAAATCCAATCACAAGGGTTTGGATAGCGTGAGGCTATAGCAGAAGACACTTGCCCAAGGTGTCATATAGTGGGAGTGAACCTGGAACTATGTGGTTGGGAAGCAAGCAAGAAGTGTAACATATTTTATATTCTGATGATGTCAAGAAATACAGAGTAATTTAAATTACGAATCTTTTTAGTTGCTTAAATCCAAGCAATGGACCACCCTTGGGCTAAGTAAAACCGTTACTTCTGCAGCATTCCATAAAATGAGTTTATATTGAGAAAAATATGGAAAAACATCATGTCATAGTGACAAAAAAAACAAAACGAGGAAGGTTCATGGTGGTCATGGGATATGCTGAAAACAACAGTTAAGTCTCTTTTAACTCTCTTTTAAATAACACATCTTTTGGTCTGAAAATTATTTTGAAATTATAAAAAGAAACAAATTCCATATTCGGGCTGTCCGTATTTTAAATCTTTGATTAAAAAAAAAA
>NC_068991.1:50419872-50420850 GCF_001194135.2 Octopus bimaculoides
TGTGTGTGCCTCGCCTTGATATTGACCGGGTGTAATACAAATCCTTGTCATGAACGACATTCAACAACTCCCAAAACATTTGAAGTCCTTTTTTTTAAATCTTTTTCTTTTTACATTTCTCCTTTATTCTTTAACTTGTTTCGGTCTTTTGACTGCGGCCATGCTGGAGAACCGCCTTGAGGGGTTTTAGTCGAATAAATCGACTCCAGGACTTATTTTTTAAAGCTTAGTACTTATTCTATCTGTACCTTTTGCTGAACTGCTAAGTTACGGGGACGTAAACACAACAACACCGGTTGTCAAGCGGTGACGGAGGGAGCAAACAGACACAAAGATACTCACACAAATATTTACATTACTCTTCCTCCCTGTCTCTCGTCGTTCACCTATGTTCAACTTCCTCCCTTTTCCTCTCTCTACCACTGCTCTTTGATCACACGTGACCTGTGGTCACCTCTTCCTTCATCCATTCGGCCACCAAAAGGCAACACTAACTGCTATCTCTCTCTGCTCAAGTTCGTCACATCACAGCGTTCAGTATCTCATCTCGTTCGGCTTAACGGCTCTCAACGTTGTTTTCACTGTTTAGTTTTCCCTGTCTTGGTTTCTGTTTGCCACTTTGGAATCCTCCGCATAGCAGGTTTTATTTAATTTGCTTTGCGAGAAGAGCTATTCTAAGAGCGCGTTCTGCCTCATCTTCGAAACGCCTAGTTTAGAATAGAAGCAGCTGATGAAGGAAAAGTTCCATATGTGGCTTGTCTGTTTTCCTATGCGTTCATTCTGTTTTGTCCGTAAAAAAAGTTCGTTTTTTATGCTTTGTTTATGTTCTCGTTCCTTTTTTGTCCACGTTTTTTTACATCCTGTACCCAGATATGCATCTATATATACATGAAGATGTAGGTATGTACATATTATATGTATGTATATATGCATATGTTCACATATCATTTGTATTATTATTATTATTATTATTATTAT
>NC_068991.1:50421183-50423601 GCF_001194135.2 Octopus bimaculoides
TGTGTGTGTGTGTGTGTGTGTGTGTGTGTGTGTGTGTGTGTGTGTGTGTGTGTGTGTGGTAATTGTTCAGTTTATTCACAGAAAAAGGCAAAACATAAAATTAAGGGGAGATAAGTAGTAAAATATGCAGCTTACTTTTAATACAACATAAAGACTGACGATTGCTGCCAGAAAGTGAACAAATGTCTTCTTTTTTTTTTTTCAGTGGAATTACACTGGAGAAACTAATGCAGATATGAAACAAACAATTCGGCCGATGCCCCGAACTGTCGTCTCAACTTCCGTTTCACCCGCATCCGCATATTTTCCACATTTTGTGTGTGGATGTCTTGATCATGAGGATCAACTAAATGTTGTTGGTGTAGAATCACCTCGTACGTGTAAGCACCACCATTGAGGATAGCGATGTCATTATATACTCACCATCCATCGCTGACTATGTGAAACCCAGGCAAATTCCACCTTTGTATTAGTTCAGTTGAAGTTGCTTCTGTGCGGTTAGGTACTTCGACCAAAAATCACTTTCTTGAGACTCTCTCTATGCCACCGAATACCCAATGTCCCTTTGCTTCTCTTATTACTTATCTCCCCCTTAATTTTTATTTACATTTTTATATAACTAAACTGAACAATTACCCTACACCTACCCTCACCACACACACACATATATATATATGACGAGCTTCTTTCGGTTTTCGTCTACCAAATCCACTCACAAGGCTTTGGTCGGCCCGAGGCTATAGCAGAAGATACTTGCCCAAGGCGCCACGCAGTGGGACTGAACCTAGAACCATGTGGTTGGGAAGCAAGCTTCTTACTATACAGCCACGCATATGCATACACACACACACACACACACACACACACACACACACACACATATATATAGTTCAAATTTACAGAAAACAAAAAACGAAGACAGGTGAGGGAACAACAAGCAGGTGTATTAGTTTGACGCTCGGGAAGAATGGAAAATGGAAGAGTTTTTGACGTTCGAGCCTACGCTCTTCGACAGAAAGATAATAAAATGGAAAGAGAATGAAAAAAAAAATGAGAGAATAAAATGTGTAGGGATTAACGGTTCAACATGATGAATATATATATTTACACACACACATATACACACACAACGGGCTTCTTTCAGTCTCTGTCTACCAAATCCACTCACAAAGCTTTAATCGGCCCAAGACTATAATAGAAGACACTTGCCCAAAGTACCACGCAGTGGGATTGAACCCGGAACCAAGTAGTTGCGAAGCAAACTTCCTACCACATAGCTGCACCTGTGTATGTTGTATACATTTAAATTTCTCCCCCAGTTTATTCCCGCAATCAACATTTTTCTCTTCGTGCCAGGTATTCTTTCAACAGGGTCAAGTGCCTCCCAGAATCAGAAGTACTTCCCAGAATCGGAATCAAGTGCCTCCCAGAATCAAAATTATCACTTAAGCTTTTATTATCAAAAGTAGTTGCATATAACATCAACTCCAATATAACAACGATCCAACAATGAAATAATGCTGTAGAACCAACACATTTTACCTCTTGAAATGTTTCGTGTTAAAACAATGACTTCAGCTCAAACGTGTGACAGTTAGATGTGTGTGAATGTATACATCAAGGAGATAGTGTCCTCTCTGGTCGATTAACTTGGTATTTCCAGTGAAATGTGGGTCAACACGAAATATTCACTCAAAATTTTTATCTCATAATCTTTAAACCAATTTTAAACATCACTTGAAACGAATAACAAAACGGTGGTGGTGGTGGTGGCCTTATGAGAATAAAATTCACTGTCAGGGTTTTCCTTGCGTCTCAAGGTCAGACAATTTTTAAAGCTACAAATATTACTAATCACTTACAGGAGATCGGTAATGTGCTCTATTTTAGGAAACATTATCCCCGCATCAGCTAAATATAATTTTGATCGGTAATTAAGCTTCTAAAAATAAACAATGAAAGTTTGCTGACATTTCTGTTTTCTAAATCTTCTTTGCGTAAACTTATTCGAATTAATAAAGTATTGATCAGCACGTGTAAATATTTTATTCGACATCTCGACAAAGTAATACTTTTCAGCAACAATGGTTTTACTTAATTTATCTAGATAACATTCAGTCGTCAGATCTATTACAAACACACACACACACGCGCACACACACACACACACATATATATATATATATATATATATATGATGGACTCTCCCGTTGAAGACGGCGTATGAGTGTTCAGCTTGAACGACCTGCACAAATGATTTGTTTATAGTGATCAAATGTGTGTGCTGGGGTTCAGCGTCTTGATCAGATCGACCAAAATGGGAGACTCCACTACATGCAGCGGTAGCATGTTGTCGAGAAACAGGTCGACAATCATTCTGTCCACCAAATGTGTGTGCTCCCTCCCTTCATCAAATTC
>NC_068991.1:50423779-50426298 GCF_001194135.2 Octopus bimaculoides
GAGGAAGATGATTTCTTCAGCAACATCACTCGAATCCGGGAAAGCAGGAGCCACAGGTCGCTGAAATCCAAGGTGCAGAGTTTGGTAAATACCTGGCTGGAGGTCGTCTCGAAGGAGGTCCTGACTGAAGTTGCCTTTTCGGGTGAGAAAGTCTTGATCGACCTGTTCACCAAGTATAACACCGCCATTCTATCCAGTGCTGCAGTTGAGCGCCTCTTCTCTATATGCAAAAATGTTTTGAGGGTCAAGAGAGCCACCCTGTCAGATGGTAACTTTGAGAGGCTGATGTTTATGAAGGGCAACCAGCATCACGTCGAGGCGATAAAGGCCCAGCCAGAGTAGCACACCTTGATCATCATCTGATCTTGAAATGATACTAATGCTATTCTATACCTTTTGATTCGTTTAATACTTTTTGTACAGTAAATAAAGTGTATGTTGACTGAAAAACTAATGTTTAATTTCATTTGTTCATTTAATTATTTGCGTACACCTTGATTATCATCAGATCTTGGCATGATATACCTTTTTGGAAAGCTCTATGTCTAAGCTACAAGAAAATTTCAGCTTTCTCGGTTTCTTTTTAAGGGTTTTAGAGCCAAAAAACCAAACCGAAGCTAAATTCATAAAAGTTAATGGTTATCAGTCAGCGTAGTTTCCGCTTTTTTTTTTTTTACCCTTTTAACAGTTTAGCGTTTATGAAGTCAATTTTCTAGTTAGCGGAGTAGCGGTTAGTGAAGCCAACTTTTTGGTTAGCTGTGCCCACCACTGACTAGATGGTTCAAGAAATTTTGCTTGGGTTGCAAGAACCTCGACGATCAAACAAGATCAGGTAAGCCTGAAATTGTGGATTCCAAGGCTGTGCTGAAAGGCATAGAGGCAAATCGGGCGAGTAGCACTCGGAAAGTATCAGTCGAGCTCGGCATGTCATAGATGTATGCGACTGCGTGGCTAAAATACCCTTCATTGGTTAAAAGAAAGCGAACTCTTCTGCAGCAAGACAACGCAAGACCTCATACCGCTCGAACGACCTGGAATAAACTTCAGGAACTTGAGGGAACCGAACTGATGCCACCTCCAGCATATAGTCCGGACCTAGCTACCTCGTATTATTACTTGTTCCGATCCATAGCTCACTTCTTGCGATCGCGACGCTTCATTAATCAAGAAGAGGTGCAAGCTTCAGTGTAGTAGTTCTTCGCCTCGAAGGACAAGAACTGGTATCAGTGTGGGATCAAAGAATTGGCAGAAGGGTGGCTTTAGATGGTGCAACAAGATGGCCTCTACATTGAATGCTAGGCTACTTCTGTTGTAACTTGACGAATAAAGCACGTAAGTTACCAAACTATTACTCAACGCAATAGTTCCCGAGATTTGGTACTGTTGAATGTTTTTTCTTCTTTCGTTCAGTTCCGTCTTTTTCGATTTTACATCGTTTTCTTTAAGAAATTAATGGAAAAAAAAACCCAACTTCAGTCGATTTCTTCAACTCTACTTAAATTGTCAAGAGTCCAAAACAAATAATCAAAAGGGGATAATTAATTAATTATCGTGCAATTAACTGTAATAACAATATTTCGACTCGTACAATCATTGATTCACTTCAGTTGCCATATTAGTTGGTATGTCAAAGAAGAAATGAAACGGGAATAAAGATGAAACGAAATTGGAGACCGAAAGGATGTAGTAATTGCTGTTTAACCCTAAGTCAAGGCATTCTATGATCAAAGGCAGTCTATTCATGAGTGGTGCTCCAAGATGTTCACATCAACCAAGCTTTTGGAATACCTTCAAGAATAAATAATTATCCCGCTTTAGGTTCATATTATCTAATAGGACCTATTTTCTTTTTCTTCAGAAGATGGTAAAGAGTGCTTTTAGATGTGGTTGCTATTTCTAGCGATCACTTAGAGATTTCCTCAATTTCTCGTAGTAGTTGTAGTATATGAACAACGTAAATGAAATTATGTTAGGTGTGAAGAGGATACAGGTGTAATGAAAGTAGATTAAATTAACGGAATATCCAGAAATGAAATTTGGCTTTAGCTGTTAATATTTCTGATTCTAGTTTAATGTGTATTTCTAAATATTGGTTTCAAATTTTGGCACAAGGCCAGCAAGCTCGGGAGGAAGGATAAAGTCTATTACTTATTTATTCATTGCCCACAAGGGGCTAAACATAGAGGGGACAAACAAGAACAGACAAAGGGATTAAATCGATTACATCGACCCCAGTGTGCAACTGGTACTTAATTTATCGACCCCGAAAGGATGAAAGGAAAAATCGGCCTCGACGGAATTTGAACTCAGAACGTAACGGCAGACGAAATACCGATAAGCATTTCGCCCGGTGTGCTAACGATTCTGCCAGCTCGCCGCCTTAGATAAAGTCTATTACATCGACCTCAGTGATCAACTGGTATTTATTTTATCGAACTCTGAAAGGATGAAAGGCAAAGTCGACCTCGGTGGAATTTGAACTCAGAAATTAAAAACGGTCGAAATGTCAATAAGCATTT
>NC_068991.1:50426470-50427090 GCF_001194135.2 Octopus bimaculoides
TTTAAAAGATTAGCCCTTCGCTATATTTAGAAAGACTTATCGTTGTAATAGCGGAGGACATTTCAAGTTATCATATAACACTGAAGCATAAAAGTTGCTTAACTATAAAATATATTTTTTCCTTTTTCTCCTTTCAGTCACATTTCCATCGAAATTTCGTAGAAGATTATGTGATATTCAACTTTTCCATTATTTTATTGAAAACTATTGGCCATTTGAAACATTGTTAAAACTATTTTGCAGAAAAAAAGTGTTGGCGGCCGCCAACACATTTTTCTGCAAAATAGGGGTAGCTTATCCTGTTCAGGCTATATTATTAGCATTATCCTGCGTTTGAGAAGTTTTTAAAAAGTCACTACTTTAACTTTCTAAGACATCTCAACGGTTCTAAATGCAAACTTCGTTTGTTTGTTTACTTTTATCGTAATTTGAATTTATTATTAAAACTGTTATTTCCACCATATAATAGCTGCTGATTGTTGACAAAGGTTTTATACACCTTTCAGTCATCGAACTGAAACAAAAAAAGTTGGGGTTAATATAGAACAGTGGTTCCCAACCTGTGGTCCGCAAAGGTAGAGCTGGGGGTTCGTGAACTATATATATATATATATATATAT
>NC_068991.1:50430353-50431219 GCF_001194135.2 Octopus bimaculoides
ATATATATATATATATATGTATATATGTAGCGGTTGGCTATAGTGGATCGAATCCACTTCATGCATGCAAGATTCACTACATATATATAAGGATAAACATATTAAAAGATGTCCGTGGAAAAACTCATTTAAATAAAAGTCGTCCTTGGTAGCGAAAAGGTTGGTAGCCATTGATATAGCAAATACTTTTAAATGACTCTCTAAAAATAATACAGCGAAAACAAATTTTAAAAAAAAAACTCGTTGAGAAAAGATTTTGATAAACAGCGACAAATATGAGAACGTTTGTGAGAAAATCACTATTTTCATCTTCATAATAAAAGGTTCTGACGATAGAATGACGTTAGCAAAAGTCGTCAAACGAATTTTTTATGTATATTTATGCAACCCAAGCAGGTCTAACCGAGCAAACGGACAAGTAGTTAGTCGAATGATTAAAGGGAAATCCACCCTGTTCAACTACTTCAGATGTTATGAATGTTAACGACCATAGAAGGTACTAAGAGGAGCAATGGTTATCAATGAGTTACAACGTCACATTGTGGGAAAATTGCAAATCCTGTAAATGCGTTCGTGTTGCATGGCAATCACAGGTCAACTATGAAGCTCTGAACAAATCATATTGACAGGCAGGTTAAGCTAAATGACTCGATACGATCTATACATCTATGTTTATTCCAGCTATAACAAGTCCCTATCGAGATCACATTGCACATTCTGACATGCGATTATTGACGTTAGCTCTGACATATTTGGGCTGATGGAAATTATTTTAGGATATAAATCAAGTTACATTTTGCCCTTCTTCTTCTTCTTCTTCTTCTTCTTCTTCTTCTTCTTCTTCTTCTTCTTCTTCTTCTTCTTCT
>NC_068991.1:50431229-50434026 GCF_001194135.2 Octopus bimaculoides
CACACACACACACACACACACACACACACACACACACACACACACACACTTCTGTCTGTTGGGGAATGAATTTCTTCTCACACACGTAGCAATATTTGAATTAGGATCAACTTGATACAAAGTTTAACAAGTAGCGCGTTTGAAGGCGCCTGGCTTAGTAGTTAAGACGTTGCACTCATGATCCCAAGATTGTGGTTTCGATTCCCCCATCGGAGGTACGTTGTGTTCTTGAGCAAAACACTATTTCACGTTGCTTCAGTCCACTCATCCATAAATGTGTAACCCTGCTACGGAGTTCGGTAGTAATGTTTGCCTGCCTCACCACTAAGCCTGCGGGGTGACATCATGTATGCTTGCATGTATGTATGTATGAGTGTATGTCCTTGTGTCTGTGTTTCTTCCTCATCACCACCACCACCACCACCACCACTGCTTGACAACCAATGCTGCTGGGTTTACGTCCCAGTAATCTAGCGGTTCGGCAAAAGCGACCGATAGATGCTCAGTTGAGCGTCTCACAACTAAGGTCACCAAAGGAAGGAAGTAATGAACACACGATTCCATTTATTAATGCACACTATCCTCGGTAGCCAACATCTTTCACACCATAAAACCAAACCTAACTATACTTCTACAAAGCCCCAAAATGAAAAATCTGATTGATAAAAATCCCTTACGAAACAGTAGACGCCAACCGAAATATCTCAGAAAACACCTCACAAGAGCAAAATTCACATCAGAGAATGAATCCGAATTCTCCGAAAAAGAATGTGGAGATAATCGATGTGGAACATGCAACAGCAACAACAATTTTAAATACTTAGAAAGTGGTTCCCACATAAAATTCAAGAGCGGATTCTCGTTCAAGTAAATGCAGATATGAACTGCAAGACGCAGAATCTGATATACTGCATTACTTGCCCCAACTGCAAGGAAAATTACATTGGCGAAACAAACAATTCCCTCTACCAACGTGCAAGAATCCACAAACAACACATCCAACAAGAGGAACTGCACAAAATTCCACTGAGCAAGCATCTAGAAATATGCGGTGAAGGAAAGTTTAAAATCTTTCCCTTTTTCAAATGTTCAAGAGATGACCCCAAAATTCAGAAAAGCAATAGAGCTACACCTCATCAAAAAATTCTCTCCAAAATTAAATGCTTGAATGAGAAGCTGAGGAACTACATTCTTCATATTATCTTTTTAATTAGTAATGATGATGGATGAAGAGAAAACATTTATATTACACTATTACTGTTTTTATCTTATTTTTTCCACACACACATTATATATACATGCATGAATATATGGGAACAGGACGTCACCAACTGTAAACAACATGAAATACGAAAACAAGCAAGTTAAATATGCAAACAACCATCTCACATTGTCGTTCAATGCTCGAAATGAGGTGTAGATTGACAGCCGACAACTGATGAAGGGTCGTTCTTTGTGTTACTTGCCCTGTTTTCATTTTTTTCTCTCATTGTTTGCGTATTTCATGTTGTTTACAGTGTGTGACGTCCTGTACTCATATATGCATGTATATATGTGTATGTGTGCGCGCGCGAGTGTATACATATATATTATTTAATATTATTTATATATATATGTATGTACGTACACATACACACACACACACACACACAGATACACACACACACACACACACACGATCTTCTAAGAATCTATGAATCAGAAAATACAAGACAATCGTCTTTTTGCCAGTAATACAGACCAATTTCAGCCGAATTTACGTATTCGGTTTTGTACACGAATTTGAGGAATAGTCTCAACACTCATCAGAAAGGTTCATAGGTAAAAGAACTGCACAATCTTCTTATCACTGGAAATCAAAAAGTTTCACGTATGGTTTGCAAGTCTTATAAAAAAAAAAAACTGGAACGAAAGAGAACAAGAACCAATAGGGAAACCACAGAGGTAACTTTTATTCGTTAGTGTTATGTCCTTTATATAGAAATCAGAAAGTGTCACCACGAGGTATAAGGTAAATGCTTGTAGAGTAGGCGTTGGGCTGGAGTGGAGGCGGGATGAAACTGGTGTGCACGGTAGTGGGGCGTGGTCGGTAAGTGAGCATGAAGGGAGAGTCAACTTTAAAATCATATTCGGACGCGGATGTGTTTGAATGCGTGTTTTTTGTATATAATATAGCTGGGTGTGGCAAACTTTATGCCAAAGCCTCAATTGCGGTCGGGAAATTCCAATGGTGGTAGCTCTAACGTTTATGTTTATAGAGCAGCCCACTAGTATCCAACGACATATCTGCGTTCATGAGGAAAGGATAGGAAAATCTCACTCTGCACGCATTTACCCCTTGGACTGCGGTGGCACTTTCTGATCCCAATTCAAGAGACTTAACTCTAACACACAAAAGTTTCCTCTCCGTGTATTCTCCATGCTTTTTTTTTTCCATTCCTTTATTTATTTATTTATTTGTTTGTTTGTTTATGTGATCTGCAAACTGGTTGTGACTTTCTGATCTTCTGCGGTAAAGAAATCTTTCAGTACTTTAATCTACTGACTCTTCTAATGGGTGCCGAGAGCGGTTTTCTCAAACTCATTTACAAAACCGATTATATAAAATGCGTTGAAATAGGCCTACAATATCGTATGGCAACCTTTTGTCTTTTACTTGTTTCAGTCATCGGGTCGCGACCATGCTGGGGCACCGCCTTGAAGGGTTTTGTCGAAGAAATTGATTTCAGTACTTATTGAGTTTACTACTTAGTATATCGGTTTCCTTTTGCAGAACCGTTAATGTAGTGTGTGTGTG
>NC_068991.1:50434477-50435517 GCF_001194135.2 Octopus bimaculoides
TATATATATACAGGGTGCGTAAGGTATTTGAGGAATACCTTTTGGGGGTCATTGCTGCATTTTTTGCAAACTCTGTATAATCTTTGTTTCAGAAAATAATAATGGCAGACCCTCAGCTTACTTAAGAAATGAAGAGGCATGCTATTATTGTGGTTATAAAAGCTGAGCATAGCGATTTAGAAATATCTCGATTTTTAAAAGTTGCCAGATCTTTCGTCTACAAAGTTTGTAAGGAGCTAGAGACTGAAGAGGGAAACGTATCACCAGTAACAAAGCATAAAAAACATTCTAAAAACATCGCTCGAGCTTCTAGAATGTTCGAGATTGTTCTGGAAGCTACCGGTTTTACGTGGAAGTCGGGGACTTCCGATCCATCCCTATATAAAGCAAAGAAATTCTAAATTCGCGCCATTCAGTACCTGTTGGTTCTTCAACAGGTACTGGATCGAGCCGCCTCACTTTCACGTCCACTCGCGCACTCGTTCTCCTTTCTTACTTGGATACATGTGACTGCAAACAGAACATATTCATGGAATATTATAAGCTTCCTTCTATTAACCTTGTATGTGAACGCATTACCTCCAGTAATAAAAGTTGTGACTTATTACAAGTGTCTCGTGAATTCTATCCTCTTGTTATGAGCAAATGCAGTGACTTCTTTCCTTTTCATACTGACTAAATTATAGTGTGTCATTAAGCCAACGTTACCACCAAAAATGGTAAACCCCGACATCACTATAGTGTTTAGGGTTAGAGTTAGAGTTGTGTTACGCTGAAAACGCGCGGTGTACGTATTCTTTACTTCCGCCAAGTATATATATATTAGCATTTTTTAAACAGACAATATTTTGGGGTTTTTTAAAAATTATTTTCAAGTGAATACCATTACAATTTTTTTTCTTTTTTTGGTATAAATATTTCGTAAAAGACCCATTCGTAACCTCGGTGTGAAATAATTTTTTTCCATAGGTTTTTTTCGGGTAGATTCAACGTATCTCACTTCCAAAGATTTGGCTGCTATTTCTTGCACGCCCTACTAT
>NC_068991.1:50438397-50443234 GCF_001194135.2 Octopus bimaculoides
TATATATATATATTACGGAGATGTACTTGCATAGCAAGCGACTTGATCTGAGATCATGTGCTGAAACAAAAATAATTGCAGCGTGGAAGATGTTTGTGAGCCATTCAAGAAAACAAAAAAACCGTTAGCTTTCACGTCAACATTTAAATTTCATTTGTGTCAACATATTTTCATTGCTTTGAAACCGTATATGCATACATGCGCAAGTACACATACACATACATACATGCATACATGCATGCATACATACATACATACATACATACATACATACATACATACAAACATGCATACATATATATATCATGAATTAACTGTTACTTTCTCGGATGCAGTATGAAGTTTCTTCAGTGAACAGGTCGCGGTTTCAAAGCGACGAAGATATTTTGACACAAATGAAATTTAAATGCTGAAGTTAAACTAACGTTTTTTTGTGTTCTTGAATGGCTTACAAACATCTTCCACTATGCAATTGTGTGTGTGTGTGTGTGTGTGTGTGTGTGTGTGTGTGTGTGTGTGTGTGTGTGTGTGTGTGTGTGTGTGTGTGTGTGTGCGTGCGTGCGTGCGCGCGCGCTTTTCCGAGCTGAGATTCGAAACCGAATCTAAGGATTCTCGCTCCCCTGATCAACCACTGACCAAGCAATAGGCGCGAAAGAAATTTCTTTGTCTTGTCAAAAAGTGATGGATAGATTCCCCTTCGACCTACGTCCGGAGCTGTGTTATTTAAGGTTCAAGTGGAGAGGACGCGACTTACATAAGTAGAAATTACTCTTGTGGTATGTCTGTCCTTCTAGCTGTCATAATCATTATAAATACAGTCAGACATACGACAAAGGCAGATAGCCATCACCAGGCGAACTGTCAAGAGACAGCTAGCAAGTAACTTGCGCCAGTCAAGCAGCCAACATAGAACCACATATTCAGCATGAACGACCCATCACAATAGCAGTCGCAGAACATAAACAGATACCATCCAATGACCAACGCACACAGACACAAAACATGCCCAGTTCTATCTCATCACATCGACGAAATATTTCCCCTGTTTATTTTCTTCTTCACTAACTCGAAACAAGTTGGTAATGTCATGTAGTGAATTCTTTTTTTTTTGTGTATACAAGTAAATGCAAGTGTCAATTGAATAAATTATTTAAACCACAATCCGAAGCTTTTCCATTGTTTTACTTTGATGTCGTCCACATGCCTACCTCAACAACATCTTTTGCTATACCTTTACCGCCACATATGTGTGTGTGTGTGTGTGTACATACAAGAAGCCATGCTGGCAAAACGCTGCTCCTCTAAGCAGAAAGCTTACCTGTCATTGTAGTTTTGTGGCACAAAGCTAAGCAGGCCTTGCCGTCCACTCAAGAAAACACATAGTAAACGATCCATAACAACTCAAGCAAACAAGCCCTCAACTTGTTCCATTTGCCAAAAGGTTTGCAAGGCACCAGCAGGCCTTAAGAAACACATTCATATTCTTTATTGCCCACAAGGGGCTAAACATAGAGGGGACAAACAAGAACAGATAAACGGATTAAGTCGATTACATCGACCCCAGTGCGTAACTGGTGCTTTGTTTATCGACCCCGAAAGGATAAGTCGACCTCGGCGGAATTTGAACTCAGAACTTAGCAGCAGACAAAATACCGCTAAGCATTTCCCCCAGCGTGCTAACGTTTCTGCCAGCTCGCCGCCTTGAAACACATTCGTGTCCATAGAACATGATTACTGCTTTATTTTACTGAACTCTCACTTGTCGTTCACGACGAGAGAACACACACACACGCACACATACATAGACAATGATTAAGTGAGTGAGGCTTTTGACGACATGCCGTGCTTGAGAAGATCCGTCAAGTCAAGTGAAGTCGTAGTCGTGGCCGATGTCACGTAACTGGCAATCGTGCCGGTGGAACGTAAAGGGTACCCATTACACTTTTGGAGTGGTTGGCGTTAGGAAGGGAAGCCAGCCATAGAAACCATACTAAATCAGATTGGAACCTGGTGTAGCTATACAGCCTAACAGTTTTAGTTAAACCGTCTAACCCGTGCCAGCATGGAAGGCAGACACTAAATGATGATGATGATACATATATACACGATTACACACGCACTCACACACACGCACACACACGAGTAAGTTTTTTAAAATGAGTATGAAATGCTGGCTATCTTCAAAAATGCTGTCGATAGTTTTCCTCGTGAATTACTCTATTGAACATCATCTAATAAGAATAGCTGCCATAAGCACTTTGTACTTGGTGACCCTGCCGTTCACTGTTATTTTCGTCAGTCGTAACATCTAACCAATATATACCTCCTACCCACCTTAACCAGAATGACTGCTACATTACATACTTTTATTAGAAAAAAGGAAATGCTGTATACAGTCATTCGAGGGGAAATGGTTACAGCCTGTGTGTGTGTGATGTGTAATTTAAGGATAGGCTTCAACAATATAAAACTAGGAAAGTAAATGCTTCAATGTTACTCTTAAAATGCAAATAAATCTATTGAGATTTATAATTAGATCATTTCTAATTTTGAAAACAATTATTATCTTTTGATTTAAAGTAGTATAAAACAAGAAAGCCAGAAATATTTTGATGTTACAAAATCTAATAACGTAAGGCGAAAAAAAAGTTAGTGAACGAACAGTCAAAAGTGAACTGTTAATTGTTGGTTTTGGTGAACATAAAACACTCGCTTTGCAAATACTGTTCGTGTTGCAAAGGAGTTTCCGGACAGGAAGATAGCTGAAAAATTATCAATGAATTAAACAAAACTTTAGTATGTCATTCAAAAAATAGTGATGACGAGATATCTATGAGGCATAATGAGTTTGCTATCAGTAGAACCGTTCGCACACCGGATAAAATGTTTGGAGTCATATCTTCCGGCTCTTTACGTTCTGGGTGCAAATTCCTCAGAAGTTGATTTTGCCTTTCAACGTTTTGAGGAAGATAGAATAAGGGAATAAGGGTTAATGACCCGGAAATGAAAATCCCAAAAAATACTGGAATGGGTGTAAAACAATGCGTAGGAAACGAATATGAAAATAAAAAAATGCGCGCAAAGCAACGGGAGGGTGGGAAGAGGACTTCGGAAAATTCACAAGATCCGAGTTTTTCCCTCATAACTTTTAGGAAAATGGGTTTTTGTTTTTCAATGAAATTTTATAGAAATACCATTCAAACGGCATACATTACAATCATAAAGAAATTTATGGGGAAAATCTTTTCCAAAGGGGTGGGAAGAGGACTTCGGAAAATTCACAAAGTCCGAGTTTTTCCTTCATAATTTTTAGGAAAATGGGGTTCTTTCAATGAAATTCTATAGAAATACCGATGTAAGAGACGAGAATACAAGTCGAAATTTTGAGCAAATACATTCCAGGAGTACAAGTTTCATTTCTTTGCTTGAAATTGTCAAAAAATAAAATGTTTTTTTCAACCTGAACCATTTTCAGAGGCCTCTAAATATTTTATTATGCCTTGTACATCGCCAGTATTCTTATCATGGACAGATTAGTCCTCAAATTGAAGACACTCAGCAGAAGTATACTTGTATCAGACATCTTGGCCTCATGGGGATGGGAGCTTTGAATGTCGATTCTTTTATTTCTGTCCATGAAAAGGTTCACATTTGAAAGGTCAATAACTTGAAAATGAGGAAAGATAGAGCAATTCTGATAGCAGATTCTAACAGGCTGGGTTTAGATTACTCGAAGTAGCCAATTTCAGTCAAATACTATGATTAGTTTTAAAGATATTCAGTACCAAAATTTGTATAAATTGACATTCGTGCTTCACGTGGGGTGTAACCCTCAAATTTGGAGGGGAGGGGGGCATATCTTAGAAACCTTTAGTTGGACCCTAAAATCATGCATGTGTTCCTTATACATAGAGAGGTATTACCAAAAACAATTATGAGCCAAATCTGAGTTAGTCACGGGCAAAGTTATTTTAACTTCAGTTGAATTCATATGGAATAACACAAATGCTTAATTTCAAAGCCATCATTTCAGATTACACCACCACCACCACCACCACCGTTACCACCACCAACATCATCATCATCATCATCATCATCAGCCGCATCAGCATCAGCATTAGTTAACCTCTGTTTTCCTTGCTGGTATGGGTCGGATGAAGAGCTAGCAAGCCAGAGGGCAGTGAAAAACTTGATCGTTTGTCTTGGCATGATTTCTAAGGTTGGATATCTTTCCTAATAACAATTATTTTACAGAGTCTACTGGGTGCTATTTTCGTGACACCAGCACCAGCAGAATCACCAAGTAACTTGCAAGAAATAGTGGTGTTGGGGGTGGGGGCTGTAATATTGAGGAAGCAGGACCCCAGAAGCTAGTTAAATTATATATGAATGGGGATGGGAACCCACTTTTGTACATCACAGTTTTAGATGTGTGTATGATATTGTATATCAAAATTTTAACATTAATATGTATTTTATTTCCAATCTACATGCTTGTTTTCTAAACAGTTGCATGGACATGCATGATAAAACTGGAAAAAAAAAATGGTGATTTATATACTTATTTTATACTTATACTATACTTAATTAAATACCTATTTAAATAAATGCAAATGCTATAATAATTGTTAGTCTCTCACACAACAAAATTCACAATATATCATTATTGAAAAGTGCCATAAAAATGTTCACTCTGTTTTCATGGTGGCTGTATCCATGTAAAATCTTCGAAATATCAGCTGATAGCTGATAATGTTCACTGTGTTTATATATGTATGTGTGTGTGTGTGTGTGTATATATATATATATATATATATATATATATATATATATATAT